>NC_064439.1:38619507-38922673 GCF_023343835.1 Lagopus muta | reverse complement strand
TTTGCTCTTCCACTCCCCATACTGGTGAACTAATGCCTTAGTGAAGAGCTGATACTCTTCTGTTCAATGGTACAGAATGCTATTTCCTGTACTAGTTAGAGAAAGTCTGCCAGAAACAGTTATTTGCACTTTCTTTTCCAGATAGAGAAATACAAAGGTATTTTCAGCTATTTCTTCACATCTGGCAAAATGCATGGAAAAAGGTGAATTAATCTGTTTTTGACATGTTGATCTTCTGTTGTTGTTGTTTGAGATTACTGATAAAATCCACCTTTAATTTGGAATCCAAAATAGACTAGTTCCAAAAAGCCACAGCACACTGTTGAATGCGTATCTCACGTTTATGCAGACCCACCTGATTGCCATGTCAAGGACCAGAGTAGAACCAAAACTTTCAAATAAGTTACAAATAAGAAATAAACAAAAAGAAAAAAGGCTGGGGAAGTGGCAACTATTTTTTTTTTTCCTCACCTTGCAATGATATTTTGTCTGCACACATCCTATCTGAGAAGCTGAGATTTTGCAGTCTCTAGGAACTCATTACACGCACGCAATGATGAAGAGGAGGTAGACCTAAATTGGTCGGTCCTCTTTGTAATACCTCAGTGTACAAAATACATACACACTTGTTTCATGTCACATACTGGATTACACTTCTTGTACTGACAGCAGTCCTTAGAGAAATTTGGCAAATTACTGAAAATAGCCTCCATGAATATCTGTCATGATTCCAAATGAATACTTCCAGAACAAAGTAGCCAGTGTGCAAGCATCAAACCTGCAGAACTTACAAGCACTTTTGTGCCTTTTTTGGCCATATTAACTTGTACTAGTTTACAGAAATTACAATAAACTAGCCACTGGATTAATTTACACTAATGAGCTACCAGTGTGATAACCTTGGTTACCATGGACTCTTGAAAATCTAGATAGTCAAAGTAGGGTTGGTAAATAATTTCAAGTACCCCCCTTTCTTACTTGCACATCATTCTTCTTTTTCATTCTGCCTCTCTCTATTTATTTGAAAAATCTACTCATTTTCCTGAAAGTCTGAAATTGAATCTGCAGGACGTACTCAGGACTTACTGAGCCCATTCTGCACCTACTGCATTGTGCATTCAGAGCACAAGTCTACTTAAAGTAGCATCATGCCCAAGGAAAGACATGAGCAAAATTCAGCAATCTGGGATACCAGAGCTGCACTTGTAAAGGAACGCAGATCCAGACAGTGTCCTGGGGACCTGAACATTCACCTGCACTTTGATCACAGTAAGAAATCATTAATGCTTTTCTCAGAATGACTCATATCACAAACCAACACTTTCACTGCACCAAACTGTAAATGTGTAAATCAAATTTATCAACTGTAAACTGGTTCTTAGTTTCCTTTCCAAGCACTTTTCTTCTGCTACTTAGAAATGGACAATTGCCTTAGAGGTTTCAGCACAGATCATGTTGTGAAGTGTAATGGGATAAGCAGAAAGTCACACCACAGCCTCCTGCAGCCCAATACTGCAATTAATTTAGGATGTCCCAAAGCCTAAATGTACCTAGCACTCTTCTTAGAGATGTTTATTACAAAGGCATGTTTGGAGAAACTGTCTGTGATTACAGATGTGACAGAGCAATAGCTATTTCTGTATATAAATTCATAAACTTGTAGTTGAAGAAAGGGCAGTGAAGAAAGTCTTGTGATTTAGTGCAGCAAATGCAAGGGCCAGACGCACAGTGGAAAAATCTGATACCAAAAGTCTTTCAGTGAGTAAGCAAGACAGTTTTGCAAATAAACTCTTCACAAAAGTATGGGTTGGACAGAAAATATATTAAGGAGTAAAAATTACTAGTATAAGCTATACATATTACGTTAAATAGAGAGTGCATATATTCTGATCTCTAAATATACGCAATTTAATGTTAGAAAAAGAAGTTGAGTAAAAAAAACCCCAAACCTGCAGCTTTCATAAAACAGCTTAACGCTTTTGAAGCTGACAGTTACCTAGAGCAGAGAATTATATGCATTTGCCAGTCCATTAATTCAACAGTTTGCAGAATCCTCTTGTGATCATGTAAGGAAAAAAATCATACTTCATTAAGGAAATATCGTCTGGTTGTTAGGGCGACAGCCAGTCTCCAGACCATTTTGTAATACATGCTGTCATGTCCATCCATATTCAACTTATTTATCTGACGAAGACAACGATGTCTTGCAACAGACGTTACCCTCACATTAAAAATAATTTGATTCTTTTCAGTTTATAATGGGCATTTGCTGATAAAAGTCCACTTGGCTACTGGCAAATGCTGCAGTAACGTACTTTACATCTTCATCTGCTTGTATGTCTGAGTTTACTGATGTTGTAAGCTTTATAGAGAGACATATTAGCATGGCATGATGCTACTGCCACGATTAATTGAAAAAGCAGTAGAAGAAATTATGATGAAATTTTTGCCACTGTCTTTGCCAAAACAAGTTATTGGCATGCCAGTTACCAAGGTCTGCCCTTTTGCATCAGAATGATTAATTTTTTCACAATTCCTACAAGAATTGTACTACAAGGTTGCTATAATGTCCTTCAAATTTGGCAAGTTCTGTCAGTGTTATGCTGGCTTTGAAAGAAATGAAAAGGTCAACATGTAATGAACCAATGACACAGAAGAAAATGTACGATTTTCTCAGAGCTGCAATAAAACAAAGATAATTTCATCGATAATTAGACTTAATTGAAAGACCTTGCTGTTTTAAAATTCTCTGATCTCTGTGGATATAACTTTCATAAAAGAAAGTCAAGATATTTATTTCAAAGTATTATCCAGTTTATTATTTGTAAAGAAAGATGCCCAGTTTTAACAACTACAAACACTGTACTTTTCTTGTACAGCAACAAACTGAAATCATGGGAAGAAAACTAAATACAACTTGTTTATTAAATTAAAAAAAAACCAATCCTTAAGTAATTGCCAATACCAAAAGACACAATCAGAAATGAAGTTTATTTTGATGCAATGACACATGCCACTTTATGAGCCTTGAAGGGTGGGAAAGTCACATCAGATATCAAAAGTGTATTAGCAGGCTTTAGGAAGAGAGAGTTCACTAGTTGAGTGATGCACTTGGGGGCTGGTGGGAGGAAGGATTAGTCCCAGCTTTCTAGATAATGAACTGTATTAAAGGCTTCTCTTTTCTTCTTCTGTATTGGATTTAAGGCACAAATACCAGCCAGCTGAACAAATAGGTTTTTAAAGCTTGTGGTAAGCATCTGACTCTTTAAAATTTACTTTTTTTTTTTTTTTTTTTTAAGGAAGTTTTAACAAATTAAACATACCTAAAAATTCTTCCTTGTAAATTCTGGACAATGTGAAGCCAATGAACATTACAGCAGAAAAGCCACTTTCCAGATTCTTTTTAGAGACACAGTGTGCAGTCATACAAGCACCCGGTCACTCCATCTGAAGAAGTTATTACCATGCCACCATGTGAATGTCTTCATGTTATCAAGAACATATTGTTTCTTGGGGTTTTATTACATTGAGTGAAAGAATTACTTTCTTCATACTTATCAGGCAGGACTTGTCTATCAAGAATTAATATGAAAAATCCAACCTACCTTTTTTTTTTCTTTCCCATACAAACATACACTCTCTGCATACAGAATAAATGACAGCCATATCTCTACTGGTTTACTGTTCTGTCTAGACTGACTTCTCTCATCTCCTTCGGCTGCATCTTACAGACAGCAGAAAAGAGTCCCCTTGCCAGGGCAGTGAGCTTGCTGAAATGCTCTGTGCTGACTGCTATTGGTCAGGCTTTCATGGCCACAGCAGGGAGACTGAAAGCTGTGAAAAACCACTCTGCCCTTTATCATCACCTCTGCAAGGGATACTTGTTGATATGCCACAAATACCTATCATATTTTAAAATCAGAGAAAACATATCTCTATACTTTTCCCTCTTTCTCAATGAAAAGTTACCAATTGCCTTGGCATTTGCTGGCTAAGCTGAGATTAAATACTTACATGAATATGATGAGGAAGATCAGCTAATGATCTCTATTCTGCAAATCTTCAGATTTGTTTTAATTTCATTACTCTGTTGAATTTAAAATCTTACTAAAAATGGAGTAAAACAACCAGGAAGCCCAAATACTGCACTGAATTCAAAGCAACTCCAACTTTGGAATGAGCAAGCACTGGTTAGACCTTTAACTCTGAGCCCCGTTTCTGTGGCAAGTACTAAACCACAACCTTGTATCGTAATATTTCTGATTTTGGGCATAGATTCAAATTCTCATCTGACATCACCTTCATATCTTATTTAAATCTCTAGAAAACATACAAACAAGCTTTTTCATGCTCATTTTCCCTGTATGTTTGAGAACTTCTTTATTCTTATGTGTCATAGGTCCAAAAGACTTCCCAGAAGTAACATAATTTAGTGCAGTATATAAAGAACAAAGGTGACCCTTTCATATGTTTCATCCTTCCTACAGCAAGAGCCAATATTCTCTATTGTTTTTTCCCCACTGTTTTCCTGTAGTTAACTATTTGTCCCATCTCTTAGTTTGAAAGAGCTTTTGAGAATAAACAGATATTAACCCACATATATAGATGCAGAAAAAAGGGATATTAGAATGGCAAAACCCAGAAATGAAAGAAGCAGTTGATGCAATAGAAAATAGCTTTTTTTTTTTTTATCAAAAGCTGTGTGCACAAATAAAGCAATACTAGCAACTGTATTGGTTTCAGAACTGCATCAAGGAATATCATTGTGATACTATGTCAGCAGTTGATATTTCTGCCAGAGTACAAAAAATGTAACTTTCACACAATATAGCTGTCTGTTATTCCAAAAGGACTTAAAAATATAAAGTAGAGATAGTGTTTATGTTGCAAACAAACAGTTCCCCATGTCATTTCATGCCTAAAGTGACTTTTACAGGGTGACTTCAATCTTTCCACACAAAATAAGATCTCAAGAGGAAAGGCCATTGTACAAAAGGACAATGAAGAGAATTCTTTTAATTCCCTTAACATTTATGAAAGATAAATATACTTCAATGATTCTGAAGCATAGTTTGATAGTCCTGTGCTTTATCTTTGCTCTTATCATCTGTACATGCAGGCTAGACCACAAGCCCATATGCTTCATTTAGATTGTGAGGGAAACAGTGGTTTTTTATCCTTTTCTCCAACTTGCCATAGTAACAAAAGAAATTAACTATTACTATTTGCCTGGAAAAAAAAAAGGGAGCAATTTCCCTGGGGCCTGCTAACTTGAAGGGGCCCACTGAAGTAAAGACATGACATGTCACAGTGGGCATTTGAGACCAGACAGCTCCTGGCTCCTCTTCTAATCCACTCTAGAGGGGAACAAGAAATCACAATTCTTTTGTTTTCTTCCTACCCTTCAGTGTATAAGTGCACTTGGGTGTGTTCTGGCTTCATATATCCATGCAATAGTGCTTTTGCTCTTTCAAGAACAGCCATAGCTAACAAAAACATCCTCACAATGCTCACATGAGGCTTAGCTTCCCCAGCAGACAGAGGAAACACAGTGGCTGTGATTTCCCCTAACCACTGAAACATACAGAACAAATCTTCTCCACTCCCTCCCTCTATCAGATTTCACAAAAATAACCATCATGTCATTCCATGTCAAAATAAGTACAGATTTCAAAACCTCAACACTATTAGTGGAAACAAATCTTTATTTCCTGCACAGAATTCTTGATCTATATCTCATTAGTGTGTGACACAAGCTAAAACGTTATGCTTGGCAATTCCATTCTGTTTATGCTCCTCAGCATATTTTCTCATGTGGACTAATTCCTTCATCCACTGTTTTCCAGAAGCTGGCATAAAGTCCTAATAAAAAGAATCAGGAGTCTCTTTGCTCTAAACTAGCTTTTCTCAGGATCAGAATGGAGTTTCAGCTACTGAAATGAAAAGTAAACAACATTTCCTCTGCAAACAATTCTACTCTATTCTATTCCTTCATGACTACAGCCATATGTGAAAATTGACTTGATGGTAATTTCTAGTTCTATCAAGGTACAAAATGGAGTTTAAAGAACTGCACAATTAAAACATGAATTGGCATCAGCATCCTAAATTTTCACTTTCCTGCCCTAATGGGTTCAAATCAAACTTCAAAAAGGAATCTACATTTGCATCCTCAATAATCTAATCTTTTATCTTCATTTAATAATAATTGTATATAGGAATAAAAAGGATATTACTATTTCTATTACACTCACTAGGGCTATTGGGCTAGTTATTTTGACACTTTTTTTTTTTCAACATGAGGACAACTTTTTTAATGTGGTAGCATCCTGGCCTTCCCCAGGACTTAAGCCTTCTGAGCAAGGTGAGGCAGTCCTGCCTGTCTGTATGTCTTCATGAAGTCATGGCAACGGACATTTGATCACACCAAATGTCTGAGGCACCCTACTGCTGATCTCTGCCTTTCTTGGCAAGATTTAGTATGCAGGTCATTTGGGAGGCACCAAGAGTGCCTAACTGGGTTTGCAGAGGAAATGTCTGTGATATTTCTTCTACATGCCCTTCTAGCCTTGTAACTGCAATGGCCAGTGACAGGACAGCAACTGTGATCTCTAACAGATGTGCTATGTTTCATATCCTGCCTGAAACCAGGAGGGATTTGCTCCATGCGAGCTGCAATTCAGCTGCTGTGCTAGAAGATTCACTTATTTGAAGGACAAACACTGACACTGGGAATGTCAGAAAATCTGAGGAACTGGCTAACAACACGAGATAAAAAGCAACCAAAGCTGTATATTACCACGTAGGTAATACAGCCCCATGCATCAACCAAAGGTAAGATGGCAAAAAGGCATCCTATGCAACTGGAGACAGAGTAAAATAGTATGGCTGTGCAGGGAGTTAAGTCCGCAGCACTGGAAAGACCTGATCAGAATCACAATCACTCTTAAATGGAAATGACTGAAATGTCTCTAGCTTTCAGAAAAGCAAGGTAGTAGTACTCAATGAAGCACTGAGGAGATGTGCTAGTGTGGCAGACAGCAGAGTGCTCCTCTATGAGCTCTCTAATTCCTGAGAAGACAACAGTCAAGGGAGAAGTAGGTATCAGATTCTTGCAAGTCAGTTTACTACTGATGGTCAAAACAAATGAGAAGGAGCTCACGGTTCTTACACAGTTGTTCATGGATTGCATGGTGGTCCTTGTGATGTTGAGCCTGAGATGATTCTTGACCAGTTCAGAGCTAACTCTAAATCCAGGCCCAAATCTGTACCCTCACAGACATGCTGTTGCAGGGGTTACCAGGTTTCCCAAGAATCCAGCAACAGGGGAGGAGAGATTCTGCTGAGGCTCAGATCGCTGTGTCATTCTGAAATCCAGATAAAAACCCAACCTCCACTCTACATAAAAAGTATGCTGAATAATAGTTTTCAGACTTAAGTCGGTACATGGAAATCCAGTACTAAGCCACAGATCATGTTACGTAACGATTTGTTCCATTTTGACCTTGTAATTGAGAAATGCTGCCTTACTAGAGAGGACCAATTTCTGTATTTCCATCATGTTCTGTTTGATTCGTAATCCCACATGTTAAATTTCAACGGAGCGCTTCTTAGCACAGTTTTCAAAACAAAATTATCCCAGCCCTGCCTTCCCTTTCATTAAAAAATGAAACAACAACTTTTCAAAGCATAAACACTGTACCACAGGTCCCAAACTATGTTTCATTTTCTCGATTCTTTGCCTCTCAAGGAAGGGTATGGGTGAAAGGCACTCCACTCTGTATTGAGATTTGCCTTTCGAATGCTTAAATTTGGGTACCTAGCAGCGCCAGCTTGGTGACAGTACTCAAAAACAAGACTGAGGCATAAACGTTCAATAGTGACTTCTTACCTCATATTCCATCATTGCAAGCGATGTGACCCTAATGCCTAACTCATGCCTTTACAAATTTTAACCATGATTTCTCTGCCAACAGACCACTTGCTGTTTGCATTCAACTGTACAAGACAACTGTCACCAACACATGGCTTTTGCCACACCTGCATAACTCCACCATCTTCAGTGACTCCTGTGCAGATTTCCACTATACTAAATAGCCAATATAACAGGCACAATCAGGAGAAAATGGTGCCGCAAAAATGTCCTTACCTAAATTTGTTTTTCCCTAATGCATAGACCAAAAGAAGCTAGTAAAGCTGATGGCAGCAGGCACAGGGAGCAAGCAATTCAAAAGTAACCTCGTTTAAATCAGTGCGGTATCACTTATGCAAATGAAATCAAACTCAAGTTCTAACTTTTGTGTCAACGATCACAAAGCAGAAGTATATAAGGGCTGAACAGGTTTTCTAAGTAAAAATGTAATATTTCAAGTCCTCATTTGCTTAAGAGTACTTTCAGTGAGACCAGATTGTATATTACAATAAATTTTGACATTCGTAAGTCTCCCTTCTACAAAAATAGAAGGGACCTCTAAGTGCTTAACAAACTATGTGATATATAGAGGCCTTGAGTGCTAGCTTGTTATTATAGGGTCCTGGAATAGTCTGGATCACCATCTGAACTTTCCCAGGTTCATGAGTGTTCAGACTTGGGATGCAGCTTGGGTCATTACAGTTCCAGGCCCTAAAGGAACAGATGGTTTTGATCACATCCTCCAGTTCAAATTAATTATTAAGAAGAATCATTTAATCTCTCAATTCATACTGTGCAGACAATTTATAGAAAATGGTTAGTTTAAATCTACCTTGCTCGAAACGTCATTTATTTTCTTTTCAAGGAAGATGAAAATAATGATGAAATGCACTTTAAACTGACCCTCATGAGTTAAAGCTTCACCAGGTAAAACAGTCCAGTCAGGTTAAAAAAAAAAAAAGACATGAAAAGTTCAAGGAAGATAGATTTTAGCTATTGCTATGCTGAAAAGAGGGAAAAGCAACTGATCCTACAAGGATCAGTTATTTTATTTTTAATACATCTGTACTGATTAAGAATGACTAAATTGAAATATTTCCTCTTCTTCTTTGTCCAGACAAAGTCGCTCTTGGGCCGAGACCTTCCTTATAAAGTTTCAGCCTGAAGCACATTTTTACAGCTGAATTATTATCCTTAAAATATGAGTTCATACTGGAAATGCTGGCAGCCCTCTTAACTATTGTATAGGACTGAGCGCAGCTGTAACGTGTTAAATATGTTGAAAGTACATGGAGGGAACAGAGTGGCTCAGAGGATCAGTAATAGAATAGGGAGTCTCAATGCTGGGTCACTGGGTTGGGTTGTTGCTGAAGTTTGCTGGGACTGAAAGTCATTATCAAACTACAGCTGTTCACTTTTGTCCATGCATCAGCTGCCCACAGAGAGACACTCTCCATCCCAAAAGGACTGCAACTTGTGATGCCTAAAAGCATTCCCAAAGCACATGAAGGGTGAGGGATAGTATTTTGCAGGTTAGCTCCATGTAATGAACACTGATAGATGGAAGGGACAGGCTTGCATGGCTGCTGCCTTGCATGCTGACTGATCTAGGGAGAATGTCACTGCTGTGTCACATCAGGATGTTCTACTTTATCAAAAAGTTGCCACTTTCTGATGACTGATCCCCAAGCAGCCCGCTTTCTACATTACCGAATGGATCACATCCATCCCATCCCGTTGCCAGTTTCAGAGGAATTCCAGTGATATTAGTTAAATGAAAGGCAGAAAGCAGACAACAAAGTACATTTTCAGCCACCCACATATTGCAATGCCTAGAGTTACCGAATACTTTATTACTACCTCTGTCTACACTGTGGTAGTATCTTGCTTGTTATCTGCCTCTCATTACAATTCATTTCAATCCACTTTAAAATAGTCATCAATTTTGGCAGATGAATGCCAAGACTTCTGCATATTCTGGGTTCGGGCTACTTGCTTAAAAGCAATTTTCTGCTCATCAATGAAAGAGAACATCAAAGCAACATGGACAAATTAAGATTGGGTTTCCTGCTTTAGCTTTCTAATGTGAATGGGTTTATCGGAGTAAATTAGCCAAATCTCTTTGGCATACATTTATTTACACTTTCAATTTATTACAGCTTTTAGGTGAACCACCATTTTCTACGAGTCACTATGTAAAGCATTCAACAGAATGACACAACGACAAAAAAAATTCACAGGTCTTAAGGATTAACAAAGAAAGAAGAGGTCAAGAACTGTCAAGGTCTTTTTCTAAATCCTTCTTTCATCCAACATAAGTCAATTCTTCAGGCTAGCAGGTAGCTGACTGGAAACAGTCTACTACCAAACATTGTTTTCTCAGACAGTGCTGAGCAACTTGCTCCACTGCCAGATAAAAATAAGATTGTTGCCCACTACTGTGGTGAATGTACCAGAGCAAGTCTTTGACCCAAGCTGAATGATCAGCCTTTTGTAACACAGATTAGGCAGCCAGGAGCTCAGGAAGACATCTTTTACGCACAGGTAGAAGTGCTTCAGAGTTAAAAGACATACTACAGGCTGGAGGAAAAAAAGGCCAGCTGGTCAGTACACAACCACTGCTGAGATGAACAGTAAATTATTCTGAAAGAGCACTTTGAGGGAGTATAAAATATACTGTGAATTCAGGTCACACTTGGCACATAATTGTGACCAAAGGAATGAAAAAAATTGGAGCTGTCAAAATGCAGTGTTTCTACCATATTTCAAAATGACATGTCATTTCAGAATTTATCTAAATTTGAAGGAAAAAAAAATCTAAAATTAGTTCAATAGACCAGAAATGAAAACAAAGATTATAGACATTTTGTCTTTGTTCTTCTCTCCCTTTTCCCACTCCCAAGCTGTCTCCTGGAGTTGAGTCAAAACAACATTTTCACAACTTTTTCCATGTCACTACCCTCTCCCTTCTGCAGATTTTCACTTCGGGACAAGTTTTAGCATTATTATTTGATTCAACCCACAAAGCCAAATTTTATTATTCACAAAGTACTATATATGTAATAGCCTTGTCAGTCCTAGCCAGAGGCAAAGGGTAGCCTCAGAGGAAAAGGAAACAAGAAACATCTAAAGGAAGATAAATAGGAGCAAGATGATAGGCAAGTGGGTAATACTCCCATCTTCTCTTGAGAGCTATGTGCATAGAAAAAAGAGGGCTGTAATTAATTCCAGAGTGATGGAGACTCAAGGGCTGGACTCTTTGCACTGCATGGTTGTGAATCTTCGTTCTGTTTGAACCCCCTTCCACCAAAAACCAAACAAGCCCTTGTTTTTTCTTTGACATCAAAAGACACAACATAACTAACAGCAGATGTTCCGATAAACTCCAATAGAGACCAACATCTTGGCAGCCATATTTCTGTTCCGCAGAGGCTTTTCCAAGCACACAGAAAATCCATTTGTGGGACTAAAAAGTACATGAAATGGTTTGTTTATAGTATTTTCTTTGTGGTATCTTCTTGTACTGTTTCTACTATCTAGGAAATGCAGTATCATGAAAGATTCTGTTTTGTGGTGTTTCAGCCTTGCGTGACTGTGTGTGAATAAAAATCCAAAAAAAAAAAAAAAAAAAAAAAAAAAGAAATGATAAATGCAATACTTGAAACTAGATAGAGACAAATTTTTAGCCATTTACAATTTCAGTGGTTAAAACCTCCATAATCCAACAACAGGAAAGTACAGATTTTAGCTTAGTGAATTTGAAAATTTTGGCCTGAAATCCTGGCCCCATTGAAATCAATTAGTTTTGTCACTGACTTGAATGCTACTGGACTTTCACACTGTTTTAATCCTCAGAGATGGAAGCCAAACTCTGCATTACTATGCAGGTATCTAATAGATTTTTATACCACTTACAGATTGCCATTAATTAATTATACCAGGCAAGAATGATTCTGCTTTGGTCTTCAGATTTAGATTGTGATTCTCTCTCTATATATATACTTTTATATATATATATTTTTTTTTACAACAGTCCAATTCTAAATTTTATGTTATTTTTATTTTCAACAGTGACTACTACATAGGTAACTGACAGCTGCCTGCAGACTTGTTTAATCAAGAAATAAAATCTTATTCTGTGGCAAGACAGTCATCTTGTCTAGAAGCTGAAGTAATTAATAAAGATAAGGACAACCAACCTGGGAACAGGAAGGCAGCGAGTCTAATAACAACTTCCAGTATGAAACCATCTAATAAATACTTGTTATGCACACTGAGAACAATCCTTAGGCTGAAACGTTGCCATAAATTATTCATACAAAAGTTTTGGACAGTAAACAAATTTATGAAGATAATGATCTCTTTGCAATTCATGAACAAAAAAAAAGTGGGGGGGGGGAGGTCAATCCTCAGAATAAATCTCAATGTATAAATCTACCAGCTGTAGGCATAAAGTACTGATGCAGAGATTCACTGCAGAAATTTAAAAATAATCCCTGTGTGCTTTCTTCTTCCAGAAAGACAACTTTAAAGAGCAACTGTGATCAAAATGATTTAGCATATAGTCATTTGCTCTTCTTGACCAGAGCACTAATCACAAGTTAGGAATCAAAGCCCCCAGATTATAATGGTCGAATTAAATCAGAACTGTGCACAGCATTAGCCTCGGTCTGCACAAAACTAACAGCAAGCAAGCGTGAAACCTTCGTCAATACAGACTGCAAGGGGTTGTTGCAAATTTGGGAAACACTGATGTACATTTTTGTTTCATCTATCAAACTGCTTTGCCTCAATTGAGGATCCCTACTGAGTGACTAGGTGGTTTAAAAAGCTGAATGAATTTCGCAATGGCAAAGTTTACTTCCAGTACATTTATTTAATGGTTGAGGCAACTGATGAAAGAGAAATAAAAATCTGATGAGGAGAAAAAAAAAAAAAAAAAATTAGACTAGAGCCTAGACTCCCCCAGGACAATTTCTTGTGCTTTGTATCCTCTGTACTGACAGACAACATATTTGCTTTCTAGCTAATTACCAACAAGACTAAAATTTTATATCTTTGATGTGCACGAGATCAAAGAATATTAGGAAATAAAAGTAAAATTAACATAATTGTCTTGTACAGCTATAATAAACTATGACGACGTCTACAATGACACTGCTCATCAGGAAAGCATAAACTAGAATCAATTGGACTGAACAAAAATCTTAACTTTGCTTCCTCAGCAGCTTCCAGCCTCTCCAGACACCTACCACTTGATCACAGATGTGCATCCAGAGCAAGATGCATTCTCCCAACAGGCTCATTTGACGCCCCCAAGACCCACGGGAGCACCTGTTCATTCGTTGAGCCTTCACGAAAATGCGCTCCCTTCTGCAGACACAGCAGGCCAGCAGCTGGGGGAGAAGTAAAGGACTTCAAGGTCCAAAATCACATATCTCTACTACTTGATCTAAAAAATTAATTTCTATTTATTTTACTACTACAATCCACCTCATGTGCACACAGATGGGGCAAAACCCCTCTTCAGGAGCATACTTTAGTAGTGCTCCTATTATGCACGTGTTGTAGTTAGTATGCTCACTTCAGGAAAAAAAAAATAGAGGAAGTGGTATTTAAGTATATATATGCCTCCAATTCATGACTAAAATACCATGTTAGCAGCACTGCATTTTCTTTAAACTGTCTACAAGAGCAATACTAACCTGTGAAAACCAACAAACGCCTTATTGACCTGTCTGACATTTATGCATATATCATGCGTGTTTAGGCCAAAAATATACAGAATTTCTACTCTCTTACCAGATCAGACATGAGAAAAAACAAAAGGCAGCCAAAAGCAACTGCTTCAAAAGGGTAAAATGGAGTGGGAATGTTTGGATCAGTTCTGCTCATTAAGATGACATGAAAGGTTCACTTCTGTTTAGGAGCTGTGAGCTACTCCTCTGAGCAAAAACATTTTGAAGGTTTTATTTGTCATCAGGTGGCAGTGACAATGAAAAATGTCTATTGCACTTCAAGACAGCTGGTAATAAAGCAGTGTGGGGAACGACTGACAGAATAACAGTTATTGTACCAATGTAGCTTCTAAGTTTTTATAGCCACTCAGCTGGAATGGTACCATTGTATTAAAAGTGGTTTAGGGTATAAAAGACATTTGGTACAGAAGGACTCTCCCTCCCCACTGCTGTATCAGGAATCAGTCTAACAGCATTTAGGAAAAGCAGATCTTTTGCTTGATTGAATGAAGGTATTTTTACTGTGTAGTTTTGCTTTAGTTCATGCAAGGGCAAGCCTGAAAATGTTTCCTTGCTGACAACTGCTTCATTCAGCACCCTTGCAAGAAGCTCCCAACAAATCGCTGTCTTCAAAGGCACATTGTTTTTGTTTGTTCTCATTGTAACAGATGTTTTGTATCATGTACTTCAACGAACTAATTCATCTGCAGAAGACCGCCTACTCTGGCTGGTGTACATCCAGCTGTGGAAATAGCTCAAGTGTCATCTGTGGCCACTTTCATTCCATACTTCTGATCTCACAGGATCTCAGTGACCGCATCCAAGCCCATAAAAAATAAACAGACCTGAGAACATCCTTTTAAAAATTTTCCAGCGGAGGAGTAATGCTACTCCAGGCAGGAAGCCTTTCTGGAAAGAATGTAACTGATGCTGAAGGAAGATTCACTCAGCTCTGGAAATCTCCTCCACAACATGCTGTTTTTGTTGTATGAACTACCCAGTCAGTATTAAGAAGCACTGGAGCACTGTCATGCGTGATTTTGATGGAGCTGAGAGCTTCTGACTAACTCAGTGCCATATCAATTAGCCCAAGCACCAGGCAATCAATTACCACTTCCCTAAATGTACTGAATTCCCATTAGGAGCTGCATACACCACAAGGCCAGTTCATCTCAACACACTGAGCACTTTTATATACTGTGGGTCTTCTACAATATATTTCTGAAGTAGAAAAAAAATCAATCTGAATTGCTCTGGAGTCGAAGCATATCCCAGTTATAGCTGTGCCCCAAGATTAAAATGTATTAGTGGATTAAAAAAAGTCTGCATCTGTAAGAAGTCAATTACTGTTTCCTTTAAAGTGACCAAATAAAACATCCAGTACTAATAAAGAATAGACATTCTGAAAATGCCCTTAGAATCAGCTGGGATCACTTTATCACAAGTCAAAACATGTCTGGGATGGTGCAACCATTCCTTGATCAGCTTCCTTATAAGAAGGAACAAGTTGTGCTCTGAATTTGTTGAGAAGTCGACCACAGCTTCCCATAGGAACTGAAGAGTTCCTGATAAGATGCTGATCGTACACTTCAAGATCAGATCCACTGGGTTTGCTAATTACTTTCAAACCACTCAATCAAGTCACCCATTAAGAGGAAATGATTCAGTTGCAGACCTACTGAACTGAGAAACTAGGTGACCAAAACTCATTGTGGAACTTGAATTATCCACCTGTATAAGAGTGCTCACAATACGTCAAACCACAGAGTTAATTTCAGTTCAGAGAAGCAACTATGGCTGCATTTAATTAGGTACCTTGGCAGGATTTTTAATATTGTACAACGCCAATTATTGAAATATTTCAGAATCATTTCAAAAGCCTTTGAAAGCCTTCAGGAAAATTACAGCCTAGAACCAATCCTCAGAACTGATTCATCAGTTTTAGGAAGTTGCATTCCAACTCTGTAGAAAAGATCTTAAAACTTGCTGGCAACTGTCCTACATTTTAAAGCTATTGATTCATCATTTCACTTCTGATCAAGCATACTAGCTTCAGACTTGCTATGCAGATATAAGCATGGGTCAGCTGCTTGAAGGTCTAACCAGATCACAGCAAAAGCTCACTGCCTGAAGAGCTCACTGACACACATGGAATTTGCTACAGTTACTAAATCAGAGGTTGGCAAAATGGATTGCCTCACAGGGAAGCCAAACAATTTCACATTAGAGTGCACTGACTTATCAGTACTAAATAACCAATGATACGTAGGGTAAAAATGGGTGCCAGTCAGAAGGCACTTTTGGGATTTCTTAGTTTTTCTCTGCCACACATTCTAACCTTCTGATTGTTCTGCTCTTGCCTGGCTTGGGTCTTCCTTCTGGAGCATGTCATAATGACAGATAGCACCCTTTGAAATAGAGAAGACACTTCTAAGAGGAAACTGCCACATTTGAGCAAAACTATTGTCCTTTAGAACATAAAACATATAAAAGCAATGCTTATGATGTGCCTAGGACATATACTGAATATTGAAATTGTTAACTTCAAAGAGTTTAATCACTCTTTACCCACAAGAATTTCAACAACACAAAAGAGTTAACATAGCCTTTTCTTCTGTGAGAAAAAGCATGAATTAATGTGGCATAACAACGGCTTACATATTGCCCAGCTGGGCCAAAAAGATGAAATGAAAGAGCAAGGCACTGTCACACACCACTTGACACAACTGCACTCACAGCACTGTCTTACTTACTCCTCTATGTCTGTTGAGCAAAATGATGAAAGTAGGTTCAAAGATGATTTGAGTGCAGTGGTGTATTGAGTAGACAAGCACACATAATCATCAAACAGATAAGCAGCTACAGATGCGTTTTCTCTTTTGTTTCTCTCAGCCTGGTGACAGTTTGGATGATCTTAACTGTGGATCATGGCTAAGCATCATACTCTCAAAGCCATGACTTTCAGTACTGATAACCAACTAGAGGAGAGATTTGAATGGCATGTAAAATGCTGGGAAGTTTGACAAATGATAACATCCTGGTTCCTGTAATACTAAGTTCTCTCTGGTTAAATTATGCCCAAATTCTCCAAGATCTCATGTTAGATCTTCACAATAAGTTCACTTGCCTTACAGCAAAATAATCACCAGTATTCTGAATGGGTGACACTTATATACAATATTTTATTTATATTATCCTAGGGGAAACATCCGTGGTTACTATTCACTGAAGTACAAAGCCTAGAAGCTCAAAGCTGTGCACAACACAGATCCTGCAAAAGGCTTCTCAGTGTTAGAGTCAAAGCTGAATTCTCATCAGTGGATAAATAGGTCTTGATTTACCACCTTGGAAAATGGAGACAGGAGGGTAAAAGTAGCATAGAGGGACTGGGAGCTACTCTAGGAGAGTTGCACCTGACTCTACCATGAACACTGGTATAGATTAGAAGTAAGTTTGCTGTTGTAAAATCAAATCTGGGCACTAAGCCCAAAATCACTTTTGGTAGCAGCAAAGTGCCAGACCACCTTTTTAGGACCATTTTTCTCCCCCCACCACGTCCAAAGCACTGACTGAAATTGGCCCCTTAGTCAACTCAGATTAAAACCAATATAATCAAGTTGTTGAGCAACTGTGAAGATCTAGACTGAAATGTTATAAAATTCATTATCAAAAGAATAGTAAGGCAGGTGAACTGGGTGCTGTGCTCTGCAGAAGACAGCATGAGAGCAGGGGTAATTGAACAACTCTTTCTCTTGAAATTCTTGTCAGTTCTCTGCTGTTTCTGGGGGAAGATGTGGCCTGTTGTAACCTCAGCTATTGTGATGGGTGGCTTTCATTGCTGGATCACATGCAAAATCAAAGAATCGTATGGGTTGGAAGGGACCTTCGGAGGTCTTGCAGTCCAACCCCTCTGCTATAAAAGTTTCCCCAGAGCAGATTTCATGGGAAAGCATCCAGGTGCGCTTTGCATATTACCAGAGAAAGAGACTCCACAATCTCTCTGGGCTACCTATTCCAGTGCTCTGTAATCCTCAAAATAGAGGAATATTTCCTCATGATCATATGGAACATTGTATGTTCTGGTCTGTTTGTTGCCCATTGTCCTGTTGCTGGGCACTATTAAAAAGAGCCTGGCCCTATCCACTTGACTCCTGCCTTTTAGATATTTATAAGCATTGATAATACACCCCCTCAGTCTTCTTTAGATTTAACAGCCCTATCAGTCCTTTCTCATGAGGGAGATGCTGCAGGGCTCAAATCATCTTTGCGGCCCCCTCCGGACTCTCTCCAGAAGTTCCCTGTCTTTTTTAAACTGACAAGTCCATAAATGTATGCAGTACTCCAGATGTGGCCTCACCAGAGCAGAGTACAGGAGGACGATCACCTCCCTTGACCTGCTGGCCATACTCTTTTTAATTCACCTGGGATACTATTAGTCTTCTTGGCCTTAAGGGCACACTGCTTGCTCACAGCCAACCTGTGGGCCACTAGGACATCCATGTGTTTGTTTGAAAAGCTCCTTTCCAGCAGGTCAGCATCTAATCTGTTGTATAACCAATGAATGTACAGATGTTATAATTATGAAATGTACCAGAGAGTTTATTATATCCAAAGAGAATAGACAGAATGCTTACCCATATCCTGGGCTCACTATGAAACTCCAGAGGAGGGATCTTCAGAAAAGATCCTTCCCTATTGATAGGCAGCTCTTAAATGAGTGTAGGAGAGGTGCAGCCAGGCTCCACCCCTTCCAGTAGCACAGGTGAAGTGCCTTCACCTGTGCTCCTGTGGCTGACTCAGTGCTCGCCTCAGGTGATCAATCAGACGTTCAGGCTGTGATTCAGCAGTTCCCATACACCTGTACTGATGTGTGTGGTGAACTTAGAGCGAGAGTTAATGAGGGAACTACAGCTTTGCTACTTCTGCAGACATGAATCAGAGAGAAAGGCTGCTGCATCAATAGGATGAGAGGGAATGGCCTCAAAGTGGCACAAGGGGAGGCTCAGGTTAGATAATAAGAAAAAATTATTCTCTGAAAGAGTGGTTATGCACTGGAATGGACTGCCCTGGAGGTATTTAAGAAACATGTACGTGTGGAACTAACAGCGGGCAAACACTGTCAGCCCACTGAGAAAGCCAGGCAAGCCAGGAGCAGTGGCAGCAGTATAGATGGACCAGCTTTACCACAGCATGTCTCTCCCACTACCTGCCACCAGGAAAAACAAGACTGCCTCTAGTCTCAGCCATGTCAGATGCGGGACATCTGCGAAAGTGACGCCTACGCTCTTGGCGAGTAGCAGGCCATAGACCAGTAATTTCCAAAGCTGCAAGCAGGAGCTTTTATTGATCGCGCTAAAGAGGAAGGCTATCAAGCTGGGAGCTGACACAGCCTCACATCCTGTGTGGATTGGGCAAAGAGGGGTGCATAATGATTTACAGATTGTCATACTGGAAAAGTACAAAGGCTGTTTGAAAGCAAGCCATTCTCTGTGTGAATCATATGCAACCCTCTTGTCCCACCACAGAGATAAGTAGCGGGGTGTCAACCCTGTGATCCTCAGCTTTGAGCTGAAGAAATGTTCCAAGTTATTCTGGACCAAGGCCTGGATCAGGACTCTGCACGTGTTTTTTTCTGAGTGTTACAGTTTTTCAAGAGGCAAAAGTAGACATCTGATAATGAAAAAATCAATTTTTTTTCCCTGCTTTGGGATGTGTGTGTTGTGTGTAGAAGAAAAGGATATCTTCCACTCAGTTGCTTCCTATAAATGTACTACGGCTGGGATTTAGGATGTGAGAGACGAGGCTTCTTCTGGGCAACAAGGCCTGCAGGGATTTAATAAAATCTCCCAGGTAACTTATTCAAAAGGCAGGGACTGGGAAAACTCTGCAGACATCCTTTAACTAGGTACATTCAAGACTGTTGTCAGTAATAAAAAATAACAAATTGCATTTAAACCACAGTTAGAAGCAGTGAAATTTCAAGTTCTGATTTCCCCTTTCCTTTTAACAACAGACCTTTTGATAAGAAAGCCTACTCTGCTGGAACTGCATCTCTCTTTGGCAGGTAGTCCAAAAAATAATCCTTCAGCAGTTTGACTAAATAACAACTCAGCACTCTTTCAAAATTCTTCTGACTTTGTTGATGTATCACTATTTTACACAACTCATTTTCATCAGTCTACTATGAAACAGTCAAGGAATGTTCAGTGTTTATACTATTATATTTCTCTATTTGTTTTTGCAATCGTGTAAGAAAAAGAAGTTGAAACCATACTCTCAGCGATGTTCAGATACCACTGATTCTTAACAAGAAGCTTTTTGACACATACACTTGAATGCATGAACTTAGAACAGACATTCCTAATTTACACTAATTTGAGAAGAAAACATGGACATTCCTAATTTGCAACAGTTTGAGAAGAAAACAAGGGCATGAGGTTACAGCCTAAAAAGTGTAATTAAATGATCAGTCTGCTTAACTTCAACTTGATTTCAGGACTGAAATCAGTTTAGCAAAGATACACATGATTTTATCTAGAGCTGCCTCTGTACTGCAAAGCTTAGGTCAATATTACATTCTTTATAAAGACATTTGATCTGAAAAGAAAGCATTTCATTTAATAGAATAAAAAATGAATGGCAAATACAGTTAGACTATATGATATATACATATATAATAATGAGCTATTACTTATGATATCTTAGGAGTTTCTAACTTCCAGGAGGTCAAATCAAACTATATTTTTATGTTTGATATTAAAAAAAGTTAGCACTTCATCTGCAAAAATAACTAAAAAATAATTATGCTACTAAGGTGCTTCACCAGCCACAGTGGAGGAGGCATTAATTAGTCAACCACTTACTCAGACACCTAGGTAAGAATATCAGGAATGAAGACAGAATGAAAAATAAAAAGACAAAAAAGCTGCATCTTACAGACCAGAAGTAACATTTGCTAAAAATCTATGGGAGAGCTTGCAACGACATTCAAATGCCAAACAAAAGACTTTTCAAACAGGTAAGTGAAAAACAAGGACAGAACCCAGAGACAGGCTCCCCATTTGCTGAGAATCAGGTACAGATTAAAGGTAATTCAGAAGAAACCTGAACAGAATAAGGACATTGCCTTCATTTCCTGCATGAGTTATCACACAGCAGAGGCAGAAAGCTTTTTGAGAATGAAAGTTTGGGCAGAGGGATGAATACAGTCAAAGTAGATGAAAAAAAACAAAGAAGTGAGTGTGCTCAAGGTGTGGGTACAAGTGAAACAAGGAACCAGGTCTGGATTTTCTCTATTTGGGAATAATGGAAGAACTAGCATATGTAATCACAGTTCCAGAGGCTAGAACTAGAGGATATTAATTAAGATAGAACGTAGATAAACCAAAGATAGAGCTAGATAATCTAATTTTTTAAAATAACATGACCTATTTTCTAGACAAAGAACACAGCAGCTCTCTGAAGGTCAATAAAGTATTTCAGGTAGTGCTACACCACCAATTAATAAAATCTGAGGAAGATAAGGAATTAAGTGAAGAAGAAATTACAGCACGTTGTGCTGAATGAGAAACTATAGTGCTTTGGTAGAAGGGTCACTAAAATCTCCATAAGGACTGTTCTCAGCCAATGTTTTTAATAATGTCCTTGAACAAAAAAAAAAAAAAAAAAAAAAAAAAAGATTTGAGGAAATGATGAGGTATCATCACTGTATTAAGCAGATTCATGAAGATAATTACACTACTAAAGGTTTCCTTCATAACACAGAAACAATTGATGGAAAACAGAAAGCAAATCTAGGCTTAACTGCAAATTGCTGGATGGCTGCAGTAGCAGGGTCACATGCAATAAAGTACTCAAAGAGTACTTTAAAAAAAAAAAAAAAGAGAGAGAGATACGAGTATTAATGCTGTTCTAAAAAGAGTTACAGTACTGTGTGCATTGGCTGTCCTAGAAATATGAATTCAAAGTGAAACAGATCCAAAGAACAGTCAATGTAACAGCCAGAGGTACAAACCTGCTAAGCGACTGCAAATGCATTGTGATGTTAGCATAATTAGCTCAGCAAACAAAGATGCAGGTAAAATTTTTGCCTATAAATGAATGTAGAAAACATCTAGAAGAGAGCTTTTCTGAAGAGAGAGGGGAATGTTTGGCCAGGGGCAGACAGATGTCAAATAAGCAGGAGTACATTTCGGTTGGAAATTAAAAATGCAGTTCTAAGCTTCAGAGCAAAGGTGTTCTGAAATAAGACTCCAGACAGAATTAGCAAGAGGCAAAAAAAATCTAACTATTTAATCAGGTTTTGGAAGGGATTATATATGGTTCTTGGATATAGCTGGAATTCTGGGTCTTACAGACTGGCCACTAGCTCCCTAAAGGACAATTTTTAAATTTTTTTGCACAATTCCTCTGCTGGATAATCATGATGTAATCACAAGTAATAAATACATTAGCTAATTTCTCCTACTTAGATAAATTGGTCCTTGAATGCACTTGCATAACCTAATGGTAATTTATGATAGTGCTTTTGTTCTAAGAATTATGTGTGTGCCAGAGTCTCCTTCATCAACTTTTTGCTGCAGGCGTGATTCTCTTCTCATTCTTACTACTTCACACCTTCGTAACTCAATTTTCTAAAGTCAGGTTAACTCTTGATTTATACCATCAAAATTAGACCCAACATTTCCCCTTGTAATCAAGACAGATTTATTTTAATATTTAACAAGACAACTCTAAATGTTAATAATATAACTGTTGTGCTTAAAGTTCTTGTTCCACCAGACATTTCACAAGCGGCCAGTAAAAGCTATTTAGTGGTATGATGGTTCTGTAAGCTAAATAGGTGGTGGTAAGAAAACAAAAGACAAATCAGAAACTGAGGCTGAGAAGGAAGATGTTTTCCCTAAGGTCATGCACAAGATCAGTGGCAGAAGAAAAATCATTTATCATTAAGTGCTCTAAGTGTGTGAGTCTTCTGAAATCAGTGTGAGGAAAAGCAGGCTTAGGTCAGAAAGGAGCTCCAGCAAAAATGAATATTGCCATACATTACACGTACATGAAAAAATATTCATGATTTCCATTTGGAATTTGCTTTCACAGAATTCTCTATGTCAAAAACCTCCATGAATAGCATATTTAAAAAAAAAATAGTTACAGTAATTTGCAAATTACACCTTGATTCCTTCATAACTCATTCCTCTTCAGTCATGTATAAAACGATATTTTGTCAAAAGACTCCAACTCAACTTGTCCCCGCACTAGAAGGAACTCACATTTGTGACTTTGTGAAGTTGTGTCAGTCTTCATAACTCTTATGCTGGAATCATCACAGTTACAGTGCTGCCCCAGCATTTCTCTAGAATCATAGAATGGCCTGGGTTGAAAAGTACCACAATGATCATCGAGTTTCAACCCCCCTTCGATGTGTAGGGTCTCCAACCACCAGAGCAGGCTAGCTGTACAATAATACTGTTCCTTAATACTGCTCTTTTGGGTTCACAGGGCTGCCCTGTTCCCCAAAGCTGCCCAGTGCCTCACCTCTAATGGAAATGAAATTTTTCCACAATGCACAGATGGGAGTTGTGAAGCACAAAGGAAATACAGCTCCCTTTCTGCTGGAGAACTGTTCAGCAGCAACAACCTCTATCCTTATCTGCAGTATGGAAATGAAAACCATGTCTTCATCATGGGAAAGAGACCCACCACCGTGTGCAGCAGGCAACAACAGTAGATAACTCCCAGCCTTGTCACTAATAGTGCGAATCCTCAGCACTGCCAGAGCACAGAGCTTTTTCAAAGCTTTTCGCTGCTGGTGGCGGATGAAAATTGCTGCCTTTCCTTTCCACCCTCACAGAATATGCACATTTGGCAATTACAGTATACAACCATCTGTGTTTCAAGGGGGATTGTGTCCTGCTTACTACAAGAATATCAGACAGAAATCTACATTCACTTAACCCAGTGTAGCAAAGCACTCACTGCAGAGGTTGAAGTATTACTATCCTCTGCAAAACAACGGACGTTACTGCAAAAAAATAAGAGATGGTCCATGATAGAGGATAATTATGACAAGACTACTACACCTGTACCACAGGCCTCGCTTGCTCACAGGACGCAGCATGCAAAAGCAAAGCACAATACAGAGGGAAAAACATTTGATGGTGAATTACACTGAAAAATCATCTGTCAAAATTATATCATATGCTTACCTAATTCACCCTTCTGCTGAGCCTGTTAATTTTTGCACACTCATCATTCTAACTCTTGGACTATAATTAATACCATGTGCTTATGTAGTCCATTACTCCTTTCTGATCCTATCTCTTTCCTTCTACTTATTTGTCTACAACCTGGACAATAACTAAAATGGTAAGTGCTGATCAAATGAGAAATTTCTTGCTCAAAATGGCAAACGTTATATATGAACCTTACAGGCTGTGCTCAAGCTTTTGACTCCATAAATTTAAAACTTTGTGTAAATACAAATCTACATGTAACCCAAGACACACATGGTACATACGTTATACGAAGTACAGAATTAGTGATTTTCAGTCTTAGTAAATGTACGTGAAACTGGAAAACTTAAAACAGACTGCAGGCTTTGTACAAAATTAGACATTGATTTTTTTTTTTTTAAACGCACTACATTCTTCCACAGAAGGTACTCTAATGTCTATTGATTAATAACTGTATTTTAAAAAATAGCCCCCTTTGATAAACCTTACTGCTTTTAAACAGTTGTCATGTCAAGATTTTTCTTGACAATGAATGCTGACAGTTAAGGTTACATCTTTTCTGTTAAAGAGAAATCAATATTCCATAACCACTATATCTCCCAACCAGAAATTCCTGGCTTCGGAGTCTTTGGAGTATCTGTAAGATTTAGTGTCAGCCTTCTCCAAACATCTTTTCCTTTTCCATTTATAGATTTGTATTATATATATATATATATATATATATATATATATATATATATTTTTTTTTTTCCCCCAGTAATATGAACGGCCTTTAAAATGCTTTAGACTGTTGGTTTATCCATTTAGTATTCATATTATCTGTAGAATACATGAAAATAAAATTTACTGGAACTCTTACGTCTTTTTAAGATTAAAGAGCAACACAAAAGTTCCTCAAATGCAATGGATTGTCTGCTGGAAAGGCTTGTGGTTCTCCTGTCCACATCTTCTAACTGAATCCATATGTGGTGTGTCTTTCTGCCATCACAAAAACACCCAATTTCACTAGGGGGCTCCAGCAGAGTGTCAAAAAAAAAAGGGTTGGAAATCTAACTCAAATAAGGCTTTTTCAGCCATTCAGATTAATTCATACTAATTTCTGCAACAGCAGAACAAATGACTGCATCAGTACTTTGATATGATTCCAGAAGAACTGAATAATCAGACATACAAGCCTCTATGCTTGAGCATGATGTGTGACCTGGGTAAATTGTTTACACCTATTCCCTGTTACAGAGGTGTGAGCTTGGGTGACGGGCACTGCTTTTCAAGCCTCCTCAGGCAGACAGCCCAGTACTCTCCTTTACACCACTGCAGCTGGCACTAGACAGGGTCAGTCAGAGCATGCCCAGCTGAGGCTGAAATTACCCAATTAGTAGAAGAGGCAACTTCTAAAAAAGGCCAGTGCTGGGCAAGAGGCAGGCAGAAATGACCTCATGCAAGCCTGCTTGTCCCGAAGGAACATTGCCAATTACCGTCTTGATTATCAGAGTTATAGAATTGGCAGTCCTTGATTTTCTGCCTCGGGAAACACTGAAATTAAAATTGTTCAGCAAAACTTTGGCACTGGTATTTGGTGAGTTATTTCAACCTCTAAACTCTTTAGCTTTAAAAGTTCAAGTAAGTTCACGTTCAAAGGATCTCTTAAAAACACACATCTAAAAGTTAAAAGAATAGCTGGAGATTCCAATTTCCAAGGATTATTTCCTGTTTACTTTTCATACCATCTAGCTGAACTCTCACATTTCATCTTGGATGCAGGACTCAGCTGTCTGCAAAGGACATACTTTGTTCCCTTACTTATACATCCAAATGTAAGATCGACTCCTGGCTCTGTTTGCTAAAAAGGTAGAGCAACAAACGTGAGGTAAAGAAAGCAGCCTTGGGAGAGGGACACCGAAGGGAGCACAAGGAACTTCTTTGTTCGAGAGTGTAGGAATCAAAACACTGAAACTGCTGTGGTATTTTGGGTACTGTCCAAAACAACAGAGTTGCTAGTGAGAAAATGAAAACTGATATATTTCAGTTGGACAGTTTGTACTTTTTAAGCTGCATTCACACACAACAATCAAAAGGCAAGATTCTGGAGTCCTTACACAGCCTCGCATCACACCGAAACAGGGGTTTTGTGCTGCTTATGAAATTATTAATGTTTTTGTTTTTGATGTTAAAGAAAGACAATAATGACATTGGTTAAGACATCAACCTTTCTAAAAGGGCTGTACGGGCTTGAGAAATGGGCAGAAGAGCATTTCTCCCAAGTGCACTTTATCAGTAGTAGATTTTTTGCATATTGCTGGCACATTCCTTCTCCACAAACTGCTCAAGACTGAGAAGAACACCTATTTGTGTACATAAGTTAATTGTTGTGGGAGCGCAGTTTTATTAGAAAATAAAAGCCAGTATGTACACACAGTACTGGTGTAGAGCATTTCTGTTGGTTCACTAAAAAATTGCCTTTAGAGGCAGGAGTACACACATGATGTGCAGTAAAGACCTGTACAAAAAAAGTTTTACACAAATGTCATTGTTAATAAAAATTGAAGATTATCTATACATGAACTGAGCGTAGATCATGGTTTTCAATGTTTTTCCCGAACCACCAAACGGCCTCTAGGGACTGCAGGAAAAACATATTAATATGGCAAATATTATACATTGGGAGCTTGGGAGCTTGTCTTCCATTGGAGCTGACGTCACATGGAAAAACAAGAAAACTGGTGAAAGTGAGGCATTCTTACTTGCACACAGTATAATCAATATGATCATAAAATGGTGAAGGCACCATTTACAAAGAATGCATTTTCAACTGTTTGAGTCACACATGAGCTTAAAGGCATGCGAATCTGGGATCCTATTTCCCAAAACTCTGAAGTTTGTGCAAGCACAAAGATTTGGGAGTTATGACCCTTTTATTTCAGCATATTACTGGTTATTCTGAAACATCAGTACTTCCTCAACACATCTGATATTACTTTTCCATGGCTCTTTGCATAAAGCTAGTAAAATTCAAAGCTAAAACCAACCCTACCTTTTTAAAATGCTATCGCTCTTTGGCATCAACCTACTATATTAAGTTTAAAAGTTACAGGGAAAATCAAGAGTAAATTATGCTATAACTGAGGAGCCCTGGGCTGCCCCATTTGACTTGAGAAAAATATTTCCCAGTATTTCTGACTGTTTTCTTCTTACAGAAAGTCATTTTGGTTACTCATTGTTTTAATGAGATCACAAAAGAAAGACAGACAAGGCTGGGGAGGGGAAAGCAATATCTGCACTTATTTTCCAGGTAATGGAATATGTTGCAGCTATCTATTAGAATCATAGTTAAAAAACTATAGAAAGAATCAGAGATATTTTATATTTACTATAGTGTTCTTTGAATTCACCAAGTAAACAAAAACAGAATGCACACATCAGGAAGATGTGACTGATTCCCTACAAAGGGAAATAAATGACCAAAACCTCCACCAGGCCAACCTACTGCAGAGGGCTATCAGCAAAAATGGAGCACGGTGTTTACATGACAGTGGACAGAGAGGTGACATAGAAGCAGAGATGGGCATGCAAAGAAGAGGCCGGCAGAGGCAGGGTGGTAATGCTGTACAGCACAGCTCTTTCCTCATGTCAGCAAGCTTGCCAGTCTGGGAGCAAGCTGTCCTGCCTGTGCATGGCATGCTGAATGAAAACCTCCTTTGTCTCCTCTATAGCACAGGCCTGATTCTTTTTCTGTCACGGGGGACACTATGTGGTATTAAATTATACATAAGTATCAAGTAGGAGCTTCCTTCTGAAATGAAAAACTAATCATCCAGTAACATAATTTAGTGGATATTTATAATAAAAACAAAGAATTAACCGCTGGCATTTGAACAATTCAAACTGTGCTGTAAGAGTTCATCTTTATTCAGAAAGAATAATACAGGCTTAACAAAATGTTCTCCTTCCTGGGGCAAGGGGAATGTAATATTTATCTGCACTGGTTTCCAATGGGATATCATGCACCGCAATCAATCATCTCATAAAATACTGTGAAGTAAAGTGGTAGCAATTTAGATAATAACATGGCAAACTAAGTTACAGAAGAAACAAAAAGCTAAGTGAATTAGAAAGTTCCCAGTTCCATCAAATCACTGGGTCTTACATTCTGCCAGCCTTGTCACAATCTTTTCTTCATACTTTTTTAAGCTATGGAGTTGCCTAGAATAGTCTCCATACTTAACATGAAAGCAAACTTACTGTGGACAACGATTCTTTATTTTCTTTCAAAATAGGCCATCAATTCTCATAGTTTGCTGTGCGGTAATTCTCTGGCCATTTTTCAGACAATTCTAATAAAGAATTAATCTCTGAATGAAATCTGGAGAATGGTAGTTCTGTCTTTCTGCCTTCAGTTCTAAAGTCCTCCTGTCCATTTATTTAAGAATATAAATCTTGGGAAACACGTAGGAAAAATCTTTCAGTGAAAGGACCGGATTTGGTACAGACAACACACAGAGATAGCCCACAACGGCAGTGACACTGAAACTGAAATGTTAAACCTCTTGTCCGTTCTCCCTCTGCTTTTCCACATAAAAGTACACATCCTTTCATTGTGTTAGCAATGAACACAAATATAACTTGGCATATTCAGGATGCTACTCTCTATAAGAATTATTTTTCTCTTCACAGCCCTTTACCAAGAGGTAAGCACATCCAATCAGTACGCTGAAATACTCACTGCTTCTGGTAGTGCAGAAAAATGCTTTGCTGAACATGGTCAAATAAAACTCAAACACATCTATAAACAAAGACCGGAATTGGTAAAGTGCTTATGTTCCTTCTTTTTGAAATGCAATATTTCCACAAGGATCAGAGATCCTTTGGTTTCCACAAGTCTGATAGTTCCTCATATCCACACTTCTCAAATTTCTTCTGGTCTGCAAGTAAACCCAAATACTTAGAATACAGAATTGATTGTTCAATACAGTTTGGCTTCCTACAACAAACACAGCAGTAGCTTTATTCCACTGAGATGGAAATCTCTGCCAGGTCCTGGAGAGTGGTACAGCACCACAGAGGTGGGAATTGGGCTTCCTGGAGACAGTCAGTCACACTCTACAGTCACTGCCTAGTTAGACAAAACTGAAAAACTTGTCTCCAAAGAACACAGAACTTTTAACTCCCCTTCCAAAGATACAGAAGGGGACTTAAAAGTGGGATGAGAATCCTGCACTACTAAAAAGGCATGTAGGGTAATTGTATCCAGATTTTTGCATAGCTAATTCTAACCAGAAAGGAACAGGAGATGTTAATGTATTGTGAGGTCAAAACATTTGAACACAAATTAACATAATGAATATCCTAACGTACACATAATAAACGAGTCTAAACTATGGAACTTCATTTTTGTTTTACTCTCACTTGAATTGATATAACAATACTCAGGTGGAATACACATTTGAATTTTGATTAATGACACTGTAGAATGGATCCATGCCTGAAAAACCGATCAAACAGAGGAAACAAAACTAAAACAATCTGTAGGTAGTGCTGTTCAATATGTTCTTTCCATCTGAGACATCATTAATATTTAGGCAAAGTGCATCAAAACAGAGGTAAAAAAAAATAATTCACCTCTAACAAATGGTATTACAAGTTTAATGCAGATACAAATAGCATCTATAAGCTGATGAAAGATAAAAATTTACTCAGAAATAAAAAGAGTTGAGTGGTCAAATCATAAAAGAGATTCAGGTTAAGCAGAGATTCTGCAAGACAGCTGTGTTTCACCCTTTTCAGTACTTGAAATGCAATTTTGAGGCACTGAGGATTCTTTAAAGTATATACAACTACAAAGGACTTATTTGATGGATAAGCATATAAGGGAAGGCTAATGTGTTGAACCTGGCAATTCAAAGTATGCAGGAATGTGGCTACCTTGCAGACTGCAAAGCAAAGCTTCAGAAGTTCGACTTTAGATCTAGTTATTCTCTTATAGTCAATGCAGTTAGATAATATATCACCCATCCTCCTCTTTTCACTAAATCAAATAGTGTTCCTAAAAGAAGCAAAAACTTTGCAGCAGAGGGATCTTGTCAGAAGAGCAGCTGGCTGCTCTTACACGACCTAGGACTTTCCTGTGGCTGACAAGCAGTGTAAGGCTACAGTGTAAGCATTTTTAGTTGAATATTAACTAGTATCTACTTACTGTTGGTTGCATAACATATGGCGGATGAGGCATCCAGGAAGTACTCTGGACCTGCATATCAAATACTTTCTATTAGCACAGAAAAGCTTAAAACAGAACCCCAATAATTTACTTGAAAATATTATTTATATTGCAACTTCAGAGCTAATTTTAGAAAAAGACTCAAGGCATGTAGCTCAATGTAAACATGATTTATGCATCATAAAGTTACTGACAAAGAAAAAAGCTTTCAAACTGTGTTTGATATTTCCACCAAATTCAGAAGTCCTAGAGATTGCACCACCTCTGTGATCCACATTATTTAATCTCATAGAGAATTATTCAATATTCCATGTTGTCTTAATTCTTCATTTGTACTGTGTGCTTTCATCCATCAACGTAACTGCGAACACGTCTCTGAAACTTTGAAAGGTATAACATTTTCAGAGATTCTAGAATGATTTATCCTGTTTTCAGGAAGAGCAGAAGATCTAATTTAGAGCTTTTGAAGCTCACTATGATTGAAAGCTTCCATAGCGTAGTTGACTTAAGATGCCCTTGTCCATAGAAGCAGCTCCTGCCTTGGGCATCATGGCATCCATTCTCAGCAGAACTCAGTATGCCTCACTAAAGCCTTTCTTTGTTGTTTTGTCTGACTACTGACATGTAACAGATTACACAGATAAATCAGTTTTACTAACAATTAAGTGCATTACAAAGTTCTTGTGTATTTGTGGTAGCATCTCTGAGCCATAACTACCTCTTCTGCTAAGCATGAATGGCCCACGTGTTATTGTAACTCGAGCCAATCTCAAGAATTGTGTCTTGATTCTTTCTGTGTCAATTTGGGGACCACAACACATGAGAAGTACATGAAAATATATCTGTGCTATAGCCATCAGTGGGCAGTCACTACCTCCACACTCACAGAAAAGGACATGTGGTATCTCAGGCTGAACACAAACAAGGGTATGTAGGAGAAAGCCAAAAAGTCTTGATTTTCCATATACCCTGTGATTTTGTTCATGAAGCAAGTGAGAATTAATTGTGTAGTTTTGTGCTTTAGCATTTTTTGAAATTGGCTAAAGCAGAGTTTTTGTTGAAAAGCAAGTTCACTGTAACAGTTTTAGAACCAAAACCAGAGCACACACATGCAAATACACACTACTACAAAATTTTCTATTGTGAATCCCCAGTAGCTAAAAAGATTAGTGCTCTAATGAGCTTGATGCTGTTCAATGTTCCCCTCCTTGTAGTTCCTCCTCTGTGCCAAGGCAAATGTCTTTGGGCTTCAACTATAAACTACTAAGTAAGAATGATCTGGATTTTAGAAAACAAAACAAAACAAATGGCAACAAAATGTTTTTTGATTTAAATGCATCAAACCATGAACTGATGCAAATTTACTGAAGTCATCTCACCAAAGCAACTTTTTGTTTGGTGTTACATAGCTACCTAAAATGAAACAACACAGAAGTCAAAGAAAATTACAAGAATCCTTTATCTTTGATGATGAGGTTTAAAGCACAGTTTGTGTACAACATTGCCTGTAGATAAATAAACATTATCTGAGGGGAAAAAAAAAACAAAAACAAAAAAAAAAAACACCCCAAAACATTAAACCTCCCCCCAGAAAACGCACACCAAACCAGCAAATCAATTCCAACAGTAAGAACAGTTTCTCATCTAGGACTCAGGTCTGGAAGAGTACTGGCAGCACAGGACAGCAATAACTAGGGCAATCCTGGATATATGTACACACTGGATAAAGAGGACCCTGCACAAAGTTATCTGGGAGTTGTAGACAGTGGAAAGTTGAATTTGAGTCAGCAGTGTGGCCAGGCAGCCCAAAGGGCCAACTGCACCCCGGGGTGCATCAGGCCCACACTGCCAGTTAGGTGATGGAAGGGATTGTCTTGAATTGAGGTGCAGCTTTGGGTGCCACACTATAAAAAAGACATAAAACTATGAGAGAGCGTACAAAGGAGGGCTACAAAGATGGGGAAGGGTCTGGAGGGCAAGATGTACAAGGAGGCCTTCATAGCAGCTGCAGCTCCTTACAGGGGGCAGAGGGGCAGTGCTGAGCTCTGGTCTCTGTGACAGCAACAGGAGCCAAGGGAACAGCATGGAGCTGTGTCAGGTGAGGGTCTGGTTGGAGATTAGGGAAAGGTTCTGCACTAGAAGGTGGTGAGCATGGAACAAGCTCCCCCAGGGAAATGAGCATGGCCCCAAGCTGCTGGAGTTCAAGGAGCATCTTTACAGTCCTCTCAGACATAAGGTTTGAATTTTGGGTAGTCTTGTGTGGAGTCGGGAGTTGGGCTATACGATCCTTGTGATTCTCTTCCAACGCGGGATATTCTATGATTCCAACTGAAATGGTAAAATGTATGGCCAATGACCAGCTTTACGTATGTTCCCAGAAAAAAAAAAAAAAAAAGGCTAATAATAATACTATTCAATCCAGTTTTGACTTCCATCTCACAAAGCTAGAACATGGCAATATTTTCCCAGTGGAGACCTGGTTGGAATATGCTGAAAAGAGGAATTCTGAAAGAGAAAATGTGTTGGAGACTGAAGAAGCTCATGAGGAGAATTATCCTAAAGAATCTTGCTCTGTCAGGGATTATTGGGAAAAAAAAGAGTGCTGTTAAAGGATGCTGTTACTGGAGCAAATACAACAGAGGTCAGAAGGTCAATATATAAACCAGACAACATAAATTATGAAAAAAAAAATGTGTTTAAAACATTTGGCTCATGAAATGGAGTCAAAATGACAGAACATTTCAATAAGAATGACAAGCATCTGCTATTGTTGAATGGAAATGAAGCAAAAATGCTGTTTGATGGTGAAGCTGACTGAAATAAGAAAAATTTACAGTAGCTTTCATTGCTAGTGTTAAGCAGGAAACACTCAAAACCCTGCACCAAACGATACCTGAATACTTCTAGAAAGCCTTTTGTTTAAAGCATGATTCAAGAGCACAAGCGCTCATGTAGTTTTCTGTGGTATCCACTCTGCTTTCATCCACATCCAAAACATAATTAACTGGGAAACATAGTAGACAAGCACAAATCTGACGTACCTGATATGTAGAGACAGGGGAAGCAGCAATGAATGGTGTGATTGATGTCTGTGGAATCATGCGGTTTGTTGGAATACTGTACGGTGAGGAATAAAATCTGCAAACAAAGAACAAAAGCAAGTTTTTTGAACCTTTCGACTGCTAGGCGCTGAATGACTAATTCACTGCCTCCCAGGCAAAGACAAAAAGAGCCTACACAGGTAATTATGTCCACCTATTTCCAAAACCACAATAAGGAAGATGTGATGGCTTCACTGAGTAGATTTTGAAAATGGAAAGGAGGAGGAATATTTACACAAAGCGTATCTTTTTTCACTTCAACTAGCACAAATATAGCTTCACAACACAAGAAGTAATTATATGAAATGCAAAGACAGCTGATTTTCCAGAGTGCTATCTAGTGAAAGGAAATTTCTTACGCGATATTGAAGACAATGATAACTGATTTCACTTTTACATGCAGCACTGTTTTCTCTTCAGATCTTAATGCTTCAGTGCTGAGAATAACACATTCCACATATACGCCTGATTTATTTTATTAAGGGATGGGTACAGAATCTCTGGCTGAAATTTTCATATTCATCTACATGAGCTAAAAACTTACCTTCTGGTGAAATTTACCAAAATTATGAGTCTAAATGCCCCAGGGAGCAATGAAAATCCCAGATCTAGTTGCTTTTATTTCTGCTATTGCATGCTATGAACAAAAGTTTCACTATATCTTGCTTGATGATAATAAATGTTATATTCATTCTACTTCCCTGTGGGTAAATGATTGTTGACAATATTATCGGGTGGAAACCATCACTACTGATGTACTGTGTAAATACTTAATACCCATGTACTCATCCAGATTTTTGTGTCTGTTGTTCTTTCAGATTTAACTAAAAACATCAAAATAAATAAATAAATAAAACTGCCAAACAATGTGGCTTAATAATACAACGTTTGTGGTCTTACTGCTGTCAAAATGCTAATATTTTGGAATCCTTAAGGGAGAGAAATGTATTCCTGCACAACCTCCTCTGGTCTGATTCCAACCCCATGCATACTGTTCTTGTATAGCACGTGGCAACCCTATGAATAACAGTAGCTTTTGCACATATGTTCTCTGTAACAGTGAAGTGGATTGCTCTCCCTGCCTTTTTGTGTTCTTTCTCCCTGTACTGAGGCAATTCTTCCTGCAACAAAAAAAGCCAACCCACTACTGGTGTTTAAACAAGTGCTCTATTTTCTGATCACCCTGACATCCCAGATTTAGTACTAATCATTCTAGCTCAGACTGGATGCATTCATTTTGGATGCAGGCTTAAGTAATCACTGAATTTCTCCAACCAATAGGCTTGGAAATGCAAGCTGCCATCTCTGAAAGTTGGGTGGAAACATTCAAAGTCAGAAAGGGAGAGGGAGACAGAGAAGCAATCAGTTCTCTCTGTTCCAAACAAGATTTTAAAATGCCAAAAGCAGCAGGTGGCGTCTGAGTGATTTTTTGTTTAATAGAAATATATTGCTATTTTAGGAACATTTATCTGCTCTTAGAGACTCACACAGAGACTATTTTAAAACCGTGCCTTTGCCCAATTTTCTGTATATCCTATTATGAGAACTTAGAAATATTTATATCCCTCTGCTTGTATCCAGCACATTCTATTATGCTTGTACAAATTTGGGGCTGGGGGGGAAGGACTTTTACAGCACTAGACAGGTTTATCTATGGCTTTAGGATGATGTGTATTTTATCTTAGTCCTATTACAGGGATCTTATTCCCAGATAAAGGTTAACCAGAATTCACTTTGGCAATGTAGTTGCTAAGTGGATGAACTAAGAATTGCTTTGTGCTGCAAATGAAAATGGTCCACAGAAGACTGGCAGAACTTACTCTACAGGTTAAATGTATAACAGAGATACGTACAAACCTCTTCGACCAAAGGACAGTATAAAAACAATACTCTTTAGAGAAACAACACAATTTTCTTCCGTCAATTCTCATTCTATCTATCCTGGCACTGAAGCTGTGCTCACACCATGTATGAATCACCTGGACAAAGGTGAGTGCACGGGACAAAATTTTTCCATTTGGAAGTAACACTGGCCCTTTGGAATAAACTCTCCAATAAATCCAAGTAAACACTACCAAATTTATAGGAAATGTGTGCTAAGCCAAGAACTTGACAGACAGCTAACCATTTCATTTTCAGCTTAGAGATGCTGTTATCTGAAAAGTACATAAGTTTCTAGAATATAAACTCTGGTAATGTGAAAAATACAACCCTTCCAGTACCCTTGCCAATACCATTTATCTGACGCAGTTTGGAATGCTTTCAAATAGGCATCAAATACAACATACTATCAGGACGCTCATTTATATTGTGAAAATGCATGCACCAGAGTGTTAAAGAAGAAAAGGAAATTTGACACAGAAAATGACAATGTGAGAAAATCCAATTCATAGATTTCAACTTAAATAATAATAAATTGAGTTTAACAATCTGAGTCACTGAGAGGCTGTAGGTCAGACATTTTGCGATCATGAATTCTCTGTACCTGGAGACAAAGGTTTTCCTTCCTGCCACAGCATTATTTTGTGCTGGAAGGGTTGTAATTTGCCTTAGGAAATTCAACAGAGCAAGAACTGAACCAGTATATTCTGAAGCTGTCTCTGTCACACACAGAGGACAGTGGAATGTTGAGGATTGGCTCGAGAGAAACATCCTCCAGCTTTAAGATGCTCAATCTGCCATGGTGCTGCAGCTACACACACATCCCCAGTGGCTCTTGCTCAAAAGGAGGGCTCACCATGCTCTTGCCCATGGGATGTGGAGGCATTTCCCATATAACATTTACATGTAAACAGGCTAATATCCAGGTATGTAGTTGACATAAGTATGGACCTCAAAAAAAAAAAACAAACACAAGAGGACAAAAAATGCAAGGGTGGTCTGCTCTGATAAAAACTTTTCAGGCACCCCAATAAGATTCACAGCTGCCGATCTAATCATACTTGATTTTTGTACTTCTAGCCCTTTGGAATGCATCAACATTCCTTCAGGCCCAGATAGAAGTGAGATGAGGTGAAGAAGGATATTGTAAATAAGTCCAAAGGGATATAGGATTCTCAGTCATTGGAATATGCACATTAGAAAGTGGAATGAAAAGAGATATGAATTATACTAGCTTTGACCCATTTTAAATAGACAGTTCAATTATGACCCCGTGTGTGCTTGCACTGAAACATATATCAGTTTCTGGTACTACATTTGAGAGCTATGAACCATGTGATAGTTAACGTGAGAGCTCTAAGGAGAGTTCTCCAGAAGACTCAGCTGCATTCTATGCAATAGCAGCTTGCATCCCTACAATAGGCCATGCAGGTCTTGTTGTTTTTTGCAGGTGTGAGCTACCATCCCAGATCCTGGTCTGCAATTGTACCGCTAGAAGCAAAAGCATAGAGAGGCAGGTGGGAGGAAAGAGGCAAGACAGACATTGCCCTTGCATTTCAAATAGTCCTTTTAAGCACGCCTGAATTCTATAAGAATAAGAAAAACTGTTCACTAGGAGACAAAAAGATTTCTGGAATGTTCGTGAGGAAGGGCTTATAAAGGATTCAAAAGAAAATATTTTTATGAGTTGTTAAAAGAACCACATTCCCCAGTATATCATCAGCACACATAGGCAAGGCTTTAAGAACAGTGTCTGCTGCTTAACAGAAAAAGTACACATTCCGCTCCTACATCAACCCTCCCTCTGCTTTTGGGGACTACATTATCTGGAGCGTCTGGTCGCTATTTCCCTGCCAAAAAAATAGAAAAAAAAAAATCCATATGGTTCCCATCCTGTGGGAGAATGTGCAAGCTTCCACACAGAATCTGTACAAGAGCAAGACCCTATTTGCACTGCAATAAACACCATTTGCTCATGCCTCGTGCCTGCAGGCAATACTGAAAAAGTTACATTCATAAATAGTATCCTGGGGCTCACATAATGTAAGAGTATTACCAAGCGTTATCAGAGCAGCAATTTTCTGTTGCAATAAGCCACAGAGTCAGATGTTTGAGATGAAAAAGACCTATCTGAATATTGAGCCCATTGGCCTGCAAATGCACAATATAGTCCCCCAGATATCAGATATTAAACTGATACAGTACATTGCAATCTTAGTCAAATAGCCAGGAGAACTCAAGCCTCAGCAACATTTTAAATGAGCATCTTTACAGTGCAAGTACAGGAGCTCTATTTTGTTCCTTGTATGAGTGCATTAAACCACTAAAACAATATTAATATCACAAATTGAAAAATCAGTAGCATTTTACACAAGGCACGCTGCTCCCCAGAATAAGACCCGACTTCTTTTGTAAATGCAATTCAGAAAAGGCTGATTATAAAAGAAAAAAAGACATGGAACAATTGGCAGGGGAAAAGAGCTTATCTACTGAAGTGTATGACTACATCTTCAGTAACACATACTGCAATGTTATGCTATATGTTGGGCCAGATTCTCCACTCCATTACACCAGTTTTATGCTGATACAACTCCACTGGATGCTTAAACAGAGTTACATGGGCATAAAAACAATATAATGAAATGGGGAGTCATGCCTTACAATGCAATAGAATAAAAAAATAATAATAATAAAAATAAAAATCTATTCCTTTGTGGGGAAAAAGCCTTTGCTATTTTTAGTGAATGTCTCCATCTCTCTCTTTTGTTTTATTTCTGTCATAGATGTTCTAGGCAAATAAGCAGTTATACTATAATAAAAGTGATAGTACTACTCTGAGAGCAACAAGAACCCGCCTTTTCATCTGGAGAACATTTAAGAATCCAAATTCTTCCCTAAGGGTTAGTTATGCCCCAAAACAAACCAGAATAATCCAAATCTCTTAAAGAGTTGGAAATTTTAAATACCTCTTCATGACACATGCAGTGACACATTTCATTAATAGACTACCATTCACGATGTATCCTGCACATAGCAACGTACACGCATCAAAATGCATGAAAGACATCTACCAGTCTTATATGGGATTCTAATAAATGGAGTCATTATTGAGTTTCATTAGCAACTCATAAGCTGATCTGAATCTTCACCTTGGTTTACACATCTTAACGTTTCTCATCTCTAGCCTTGGTCCACATTGTGCTGGCAGGCACCTGAAGGACTGAGCGACTCGTGCTTATCACAGCATACCAATAAATCCTGAGCTGCACGCAGGGACAACATCCGCTTAACCAGCTTACACCAAATAGACATATTACAAGGAGATCATCTTTGTTTTATATATCCCCCCATGCAAAATACATCTACTTGATCCACTTTACTACAGAGCATTAAGCAGCATTTCACCCACATAGTATGGGCACAATATCAACACAAGCAGGCTGCAAGCATCAGCTTTGTGTTCACTTCCAGACTGCCCTCACTGTGAAGAGCAATGTGCTTGCCTAACACACCTTCACTGGATGTTTAAGTTGACTTGTTTCACTTCATAGTTTATAAGAGTCTTTAAATTCATTCTCTTTTACCGTGGCCACACACCTGCTATGATCCCATCTGCTGTATCGAGAGTAACAAATCGCATTTGCACATTTTACAAGCAATGCACCAAATTGTTCTCAGACTTGGCTAAAATATAACCCAGAAACTTGTAAGTAAAGAGCTTATGAAAAATAGTGAAAAATTATAACCACAGGATATATGATGACTATTAAGTGAATGTGTGGAGAGTTAAAAAAAATAATAAAAATACATGTAAGCAAAAGAGGGTCCTGGTGATCCTCAGGAGACTGCATTTTGAAGATGCAACCAGAGAAGAGGATAGCAGCTATGCCACTTTTGGAGGACAAATCAATGTTGCCCATATTGTAAGAGCTTCTCCTCTTAACAGTGCATGCAGTCAGAAAAAATCTCAGTGGAAGAACATTTGAATAAGAATTTGTCCTGATGAAACAGAAAATATTTTGAACTCCAGAAATAAGAGACATGTCCAAGCAGTAATTAATTGTCACTCTTACAATGGTATGCAATGCTGTAGTTTTTCAAGCTTTACAAATAAAAGAATATTTAAAAGCCTCCATTGGTTACTATTTATTTTTCAAAAGACCATTGACAACGTGTTCAAACGACTGAGTAATCAAACCCCTAGCCATCCATGTATCTAAGCTAAGTTCCATAATTAAAAAAATATATTCTTTAAGTAAAATGATATTAATCTCAAAGGATTATTCAAATTACAGTTTCCAAATATTTAATGCAACCAGCATACAAAAAATCCTTTGAAATAAAAGCCATTTGTCTGGATGAAATACTGGTGGATTATGAGCTGGTGATGGTTTCATTTATAGCTTACAATATGTTACCAGCTGAAAAGTATGACGGTAAAGCAGAAAGACTTGTTTAGGGGGGTCAGAGAAGCAAAACCAGAGGATTGTGAAATCCTCTTTTCACAGCTGCGTGAAAAAAAATATCTTTTTTCTGAGCTGCTCTGTCTTGGCTGCTTCATCCACAACATGAGAATATCACAAGCCCTACAAAGATATTGCTTGCGAAGGGCAATTAAGTAAAATACGCTAACTGTTATTGTTGATTTTTTTTAAACTACTTCCACTGTTAGGGATTTTTAAATGCTTCAACTAGCAGTGCCCTAAACAGCATTTAACAAATAAATCCACTCTGCTCAATATCAATACATTCAATCCTTCCACTGGAAAGTGCAGATGGGAATATGCACTGAATAATCATATCAAACATCACTCTGATCAAAGAGTGACTGTCAAAGAGTTCAGGGCTGAGCCTCCTGTTTCTCTTCAAATTATTGTTAATCTGTCTGAAAGGGTAGCTGGATCTCAAGGATCTGTTTTTCTACTTCATGAAATAATTGGAAATGTAATCATGCACATAAACAATATGGTGATGTAACTTCTTTGCAAGTTTGAAAAAAGTTTCAGTTCTTCAGCAGGCTGTAGCTGGGGAATGAAAAGGAGTGCTGTTCCACATTCTACTCCTGAATCTCATCTGCTTGCATACAGATATAAGGCTTTTGCACTGTTTGGCATTTCTGTTCAGACAATGCCATGGAAGCCATCCAGGCAGCAGAGAGGACCCAGATTAAGTAACAGCTCTAATATCCAAAATATGCTGGAATCTTCAATGATCATTTTAACAAAAGCAAAGTCAGTAAAGGGAAACTTTACTGGTTTTCATTTCATGAGAGAGAGAGAGAGATTAAAAAACCACTAGCATTTGCCAAAAAGAGATGGAAACTGTTAGGAAAAACAACTTCCCATTCAAATGGATATTACAAACAAAAGGACATAAAAACAAAAGGGAAACTAAAAGAAGAACTTGACAGTATAGCATCACATGCTTCAAACAAAATATGACTGAGTAAATTTGCTTCTGAATGAGTTTCACCACAGAAAGAGAATATGGTATTCAAAATAATTTTTAAAAAGGCATAAGAAAACATGCATTTCTTACCCATTCTGTATAGCAGCTGTTGGATCATAAGTCAAAGCCATGCCAGCCTGCACAGTTAGGGAAGAAAAACAGATTTTTACTATTATTAGAGAAAAAAAGAAAGAAAGAAAGAAAGAAAGAAAGAAAGGAAAAAAAGACATTAAACATATTCTGTGCCCAATGAGAATAAAAACTGAATACAACTTAGAAGTAAAAACTTTTCCAGGGAAGCTCAGATAGTCCAAAGAAGCACAGACACTTTGGCTTCCTTCTCAGCCCGACAGGCTCCCAAGAAACAGATCTCCTTGGTGACGCTTTCCCATAACATTTAGGCCAAATGGTTCTTTTGTTGCCTCAGTATCAGTCAATGTCTGCACCCAGATCAATGCATTTACAGTATAACATGATAGGGCCAAATCTTCTTCTTGCAGGTCTGATAGGTAGTTTGTAAATGCCAACTTCATAAGAACTTCTCAGGCAAGAATCTCATCCTTCCTACTAAGGCAGACCCTGCGTGACTTGAGGCCTCTGCCATTTCCCTGGGTGATCAGTCATGCTCTCACCATGAGACAAGAGACAACAAGTGGGCTGTGAAGCACAAAAGATCAACCAAAACAAGAAAGTGCCTGAGCTTTTAAACAGGGCTTTTAAAGTACCTTAGTGGTCTAGACAGACCAATAATTTATTTATGGCCTACACAGGGCTTTTCAACTGCCCTTCACCACCAAGCAAATAGTGACCTGTGCAAAAAGATTTGGAGATGTCAAAACAGCATCCAGTTAACCAGTGTCGCCATCATCACCATTAGCAAACATACATACAGAAACAGCAGGAAAGGTGGGGAGTGAGCAGAGCTGGAGCCATAATTTCCCAGTATATTTCAGACTCAAAGACAGCAATTAAAGCTGGGTGGGAAGAGAGAGGAGAGGGCTCATCAGGGTGCTCTGCTCGCATTAGGAGCAGCTGAAAAATGGCCAGGGCACCCTCCCACCCTGAGGCACTCTATTCCTCTCCACTTGTCATGCGGACCATGCATTGCCTGAGACAAGAGACAGAAGCATTCACTTCAAGGACAGGTGCTTCAGTAACTGCACGGCAGGTCTTGCACTCCTGGTGGGAGCTTTTATCACCCCTGGAGCCATATACCGAAGTACTTTTGGATAACAGCATCTGCCCCCTTCCAGATGGCTGCTCTGTCAGGAAAGTGTCTGCACTTGGCTGGCTCCCATGCAGACAACTGAGCTACAAGGGCAAGAGGATTGGTGAGGGACAGGCAGTGGGATGGCAGTGCTCATGGAAGAGACACGTTAGCCTGACAGCTGCTCACCAGTCTACGAGGAGATGGCCCCAGTTTCCAGAGGCCAAAAATTATTTCTGAAAGCACAAACTTCACTGTACCCGACATAGCAAAAAAAAAAAGAAAAAAAAAAGTTTGGGTCATTACGAAATGCATGTATTTTTCTCATTATTCTTTTAAGCAGGTGCTAGGGCAAATGCTTTACTTACTGAAAATGCCATTGTTTCAATAAAATATGTACAAGCTCCCATGAAAAAGATTTAGAAGACTAGTGGCTAAGACACGCAGCTAGTTTTTATAAATACATTCAGTCTGTAAAAATAAAAATAAAAATGGCTGTTTCTGCAAGCTTAAAATGTCAAATGATCAAATTTAGGGTGAGCTAACCATTGTTAATTTTGACCTAAAAAATAAAACAGTGTAGAAAACAATCAAGTGTTCTCTATTTAAATTGCTTTCTTACATCTTAAACATGCTCATTATACTACATTGTTTGGGAATAGAAAGGTACACAGTTCATCCCAAAAGCCAATAAAACTTTAAAATCATGAACAACTTTTTTTTTTTTTTTTTTTTTTCCTTGCAATACATTTTCTGGAAAAACACCACACTTTCTTTTCTCCTTTCAACACTTCTAAAGTTTATTACTACTCTCTTTTTATATCCTGGTGCTGGTAAAGACAACTTGCATAGTACACACAAGCCCTACACAAAAATTAGTTTAACAAACAAAACAGTTTAACAAACAAACAAACAAACACCAAAGATGTTCTTTATAAATCAAGGTGTTGACATCTCAACATTTCATCTAGCCAGAACTGATGAAAAAAAGAAAGCAAATTATAAACCCCTCAAAAAGAAAGGATCAAAGCTTTCCAATTAAGGGAACTTCTAGACATAGAGGTTCTCAGGATGGTCTGGAGCTCACTCTGTCCATCAGTTTGGATCAGTGTGAACTAGGAACAAAGCCATAGCAAGGAAGAGAGGAATAGGAACAAAGCCATAGCAAGGAAGAGAGGTCTGGGAGGCGAGGGAAACACAGACAACTGCTTTTTATTTCTTTGATGAACATAAATATGAAGATGCAGAAAGGATAAACTGAAGCATTTCTTTCACTAGATTTTCACAGGAGCCCCAGCAAGGATCAGTATGCTACTTTCAGCTACATTTCCTGTGAACATTAGAGCACATGTTAATAACGCAGACCCTCAGCTTGCCTTCCAACACCATAATGCTCCACGTTTGCATGTGAACACAAACTGCATATGCTCTGTTCTCCCCACATTAACATCACATTCTTACATACTACTGGTATTTGGAACAAGGGACACAAGCGACTGTTGTGGGCTTAGTGAGTCCAAAATATTAAAGTATAGATTTTCAACTCATCTAAACTCCATATCCATTCTAAAAGGTGAAGTGTTACCAGAATCTGACCAAATACTTCGCAGTGATGACTATAAATATGATCAACAGTGAGAGTTTTGCGTTAGACAAATATGGCACAGCATGTGGCATTACATGCATATGGTACACCACCTACAGATCCCCGAGTAATGCTGCTAATTTCTGCCATTGCTGAATAGCCTTAAACAGCTGCTACTTCAAATAGCTGCTAACAGAGGACTATTTACTTCTTTCTCATCAAGTTGCGTAATTTCTCCCTAAAAAATTGTGCTGGCATGAAGCCCAGAAGAGGCAACAGTTAGCCTGGACTAGTGAAAGATTTATAGTCTGAAGCATCCTCATACATGACTAATAAAAGCTGATGAGCAATAGTAACTTACTGGAAAATTGTCTGCACTTTATTCCATAACACACAAACAGGAATTCCAAAAACACCAAATACAGAATATTAGGGTTGGCCTCAGAGTTCCATGCTACAGAGGTCCAAATTATTCTCTCAGAAACACAGAAGTGAATATAGCTGTCACAGCGCTTGATAAAAACTGTATTGAGGTGCTAACTGATGCCCCTGTAGCAGTCTTCATTCATGCTGAAGTGTATCTTCTCCCAAGTCTTTTCACCACTGTTTTGCTTATGTTTCAGTGCAAGAACAGGGATTCATTCCTACTTTGGAAAGTGACACTTCCTGATGAAATGCCACCTGAGTGTAGCACTGATGATGAAGCGTTGCTTCAGGAATATATTTGTCAGATGAATCTTCTATTAAGGAATGACTGAGCCACAGAATTTTTATGCCAGATAACATACACATACTTCCTGAATGAAGATTCTGCATCCCAACATTTCAGTACTCAATTCCTTAAAGAATAAATTAAAAGGAATATCTACTACCAGTTCTTCACATATTAATAAGTAACATTCTCAATACTCAACTACGTTCAGAATATCAGAGGAGGCAAAAGTAAAACCATATTGGTTAAAATTATTAGTTTTAAAAAAGATTATTTAAACCACTCATGTTTATTTACTGAATATTTTTAGGACAGAGGAATGAAAAATTTTGCTATTCTGTTACTGCAGTTTTCTAATTATTGACACCACTGAACAAACAAAAAATAAGCCAACAAATTAAAAAGGGGTGAAATCCACTAATGTGGTGGGTTTTCCAAGCAGTACAGTCCCTGGGTTTCTCCTCCTTAAGGGAAGACGCAGAAAAGCATTATTGTACCATAGGACTCAAGGGATTTCTCTGAGGTGAAAGTTAGAGGAGAAGACAATCCTTTCTGCCCCATCTCCTCTGACTCAGTTTCTCATCCTATCATGTCAGAAGACTGCAAGCTGCTGCCCCAGGGCAATGGATTTGCTCTTGGGTACTACAGCAGAATCCATTGAATTTTCAATACTGAATTTCCTGTGCTTGTTTTGTCACCACCGCTAATATCTGCCAGGCATCACAGAACAAGGATCTCTTGTGCCCTGACAACAGATACTCCAACTAAAACACTTTGAAGTAGTAAGAGAGAGGAGAGGGAAAGAACCAACAAGACAAATGAGATTTTTGTAAAATACTGATTTAATAAATAAGCTCAGTCAACAGGAAAGTTTATTGGCAGAGTTCCTTCCTTTGATTATTTAGAACAGTTCTGTCAGAAATATTCCACATTATTAGGAAGGTTTCTGAATTTAATTCTGAATAAAACACACCATTTCTTCTTAGAGGAGGAGAAATCTAAAAACGTAAACATGACACTTTTTAAATATGTAGGTGAATATGAAAAAAATGGGTCATTTCCCAGAGTTGTGTGTTGGGAAACGCTTTTTTTTTTTGTTTAACATGCATGCGCTCTTTAAGCAGCTGCAGCTTCTGAGAAGAAAGTAGTTACGGAGAGGAAAAATTCATTATGCTGAGGTCAAAATTGGAAAGTGATTCATGAACCCCAGAAGGTCAGAGGTTGAGTTGCCAGACACAATTGGAAGTTCAGAAACCCAAATGAATAACTAGAAACATTTTGTACTACAGAACTTGACTGGAAGTATGATCTACATAGTTTCTGTTCTTGCTGTTGAGCCACTTTGTTCCCACTTCAATTTATCTGATAAATTAAATGAGGAGTGCTGAAGTTTGAAAATTTCTTGGCAGGCCTGCACATTTTTCCTTACCAAAAGAATAACTAAATTGTCTAGGTAAGAAACAGATTAGTCCTAGACACTGTAGATTATGGAGAACATCTAAGTACTGCCTATTTCTTGGAAGCATAAAAGAAATCTGAGTTCTCTCTCAAAATACCTATTGTATGTTTTTCTCTCTAAGTAACTGTCTGTATTTGATAAAATTGTAATAAGCAGCAGAGAAAAAGTGAAACTGTTAACAAAAGCAATATTTCCAAACTACTGTCTTCTTATTGTTTCTAGAAACAAGTAAAAAAATTATTTATTTATTTTTTAAGAAATTTCACCAGGTGATACTTAATTATAAAAAATTGAAAAGAGGAAAGGAGGATGAAGGGGAAAGGGAAGAAATAGGGGTTGATTCATTGGCTAAAGAGAAACAAAGAACAGAACAATCAATACAGGAATTATTTTTTGCAAATTATTAAATATCCTTGTAAACATCAGACCAATTTAAATGACAGAGGGGTCACATTCAGTGGTGCATGTCATTGTTGTGATATATGCACCAAGACTTTGATGATATTCCCCAGGCAAGAAAGATGACAAATATATGTAAATGGTCTGAATTTTAAAGAAGATTGCAATTGAAGTGCTAAAATGTTTCATAATAATGTGATTGTAAATCTCTTTGGGTTGACTAGATATAGAAAGGCTATCATTTCTAGAACTGATCTTTCTAGAAGAACCTATGATTTACTAGTTAACCTTGGACTGATTCAAAGCATTTCATTTATTATCAGATTATGTGATATTTCTCCCTTTCTACCAGATAAATTTCAATCACTTGAATGCACATATCAAAAGATTTTATTTCCAAACAAAGTTTCAAAAAATCTGCAATAAAAGATTAAGCCATAAAATTTAAGTTGCAGTTCTCAATCCAATCTGATCCCAGTGTGGAACTACTCCTGATTCCCCAGATGCATTTTGACCTAATGAACTTTTTCTGGAAAAATATCACGCACATACACGATTTAGAGGCAAATTAGATCAAATATTTTACAGATAGAATTTGAATATGATTACTTTCCATCACTATTTGCTCAACACAATCTTGTCAGGGAAAATTTCAAAACAGAGTATTGAACTAAACTAGTGTGACTCAGATAAGTCTGTCCTGATTTTGGATATAAATAAAGTTAGATATATAGAGTTAGATATTAGTTTTGAATTTCACTGCAAATATTTCCAGTGTGTACAGGCATTGTATATTTTCTGCACCTATATATATCAGATACATAGTTTAACAGCCTTTTAAAAAGCCACCAGTATCCTAAACTCTTGGATGCACAGTTTGGAATTGGTCAGCCAGCACAAATTCTCAGTCAAATGTCTCTCTCGGTCTGCTGAATGTTTCCTGAGGCTTCTACCAAGAGAGGAAGGGTATGGACTAAAAGCGTTGTTCAAGGTCAAGCATTCTTCCCTCATTACAACTGGCTTTTGGTTAGAAATCCCAAGCAACAAAGATCTAACAAAAAAACCTTGAAAAGCCCTAGACAAATCCAGTATATTTTTAAGGACTTGACTTTAAAAGGTAGAAATCCATCTGCACTCAAACGCCAGTGTAAAATTAGGTGATAGCTAACAACATTCAGTTCTTTTTTGACCATGTTCCTTCTTTGCTTTTATTCAGAGTGCTGGGGCTATACGCTTTACACAGCCATGTGCAGCCTACAGGCAGCCAGATCCCACCTCTGCCTTTCTAACAGTTGCACAAACCATACATGGAATAAGAAATTTGTTACTCTCTACCCCGCCCCCACTAAAGAACATTTCTACAATGAACATTTCAAGCCAAATTACATTGTTCCTGGGATTTCAGTGGGTGTGTTGTGCAAGTGGAGCAGGCTGACAGAATTTAACAACCAATTAAAGCATTTCTATACAGTTATGGAACAATCTACAGAAATGTATGGTAGAAACAAGATTTTCCATTATATTCTGCAGTATGGCCTGAAAACTTTACAAAAAAAAAAAAAGAAAAAGAAAAAAGTATATTTCTCTTTTTATATTCCACAGAAGATCTCCATACAAGAGAGCAAAACCTCTGAGAATAGCATAGCCAGAATTACCACTGCAGCAATCTGTTTCTCCCCACTAAATCTCCTGCCTTTGCCCCCTTCAACAAAGTACTTTGCACAGCTGTCTGTCTCTACTTGGTATAATCTGAGTGACAAAACTGTCAGTGTCATTTCTCTGGAGCCTGCCCTTCTGAGCAATAATCCTCACATGAATTCAGTATTAACACTGGTCAAACCTCAGAAGTTTTAGAAATGCCCTTCATGTAAGTATTTAAGAATGCAAATGCTTATCTGAACAATAGCCAAATACATGTTGGCCAGATATCTAGATATCATGGGATTTGGCCTGGGTGAAATACTGAGGCAGTAATCAGTTGGATGGTATTCCATTATTTTTCCTTTGGGTTAAAAACTGAGAAAGAACAAAGGTTCAGGGAACACTTTCGGATTCCATTTGTAATCAGAACTATGACACTTGTCATGTATCAGTAAGTTCTCACTACTCACTATCTGTTCTTTTTTAGAGAAATTAAAGTTGACAGGAATAATTGTAGAAAAGTTATCTGAGTACTGCTACACACTGAACAACTTAACAGTACATCTTGCTTAGAGTAAGATCATTAATGCTAAGAAAACAGAAGATTAATTTCACAAAAGGATTTCATATAGGCAATAAGAAAATTATATGATAATCTGGAGGAAATTCAGCAGCATGCATTACCATTGATGTTTTGAGTAGTAAATGTCCAACTTGCAGCAAGGTATTAACCAGAGGTTATTAAATCTGAGAAAGCCAATTTCTACAGAGCAGATTCCTTGCCTGAAACATTGTGAGTTTGCATCTTGACTAGCTTTGCACATTTGTAGATTATCCCATGACAACAGCTGCATAGTTTGATAGTTGACTACAAACAACAAGATGAAATTATGACCTCCATCACTGAAAAACAGTGTTTGAATGTTGATGTCATTAACACATTAGCCACACCATGCCTCTTGGTAACAGGGATATTGTTGTCCTTAGTACTTAGTAGAGGGATATTAGTGTCCTTAGAGCCACTCCATTAGCAGCAAATGAACTACATATGATGTAAGAAGCTGATGTCCTGAGGCTATAGGTGTAAAGGTGGCATGTTGGGTTTGACTTTAAATTATTTTCTTAATGGATTTGAACTCAAGGAAGTACAGAACAGTGGAGATAATAGCTGCAGTGGCATGCTAAAATGGGATTTAGAGGTCCCTAAAATACAGATTGTTGACTTTATTCAGGGATTGTTATTGCCTTCTATATATATGCCTTTGTTTTTGGAGCCCTGCACACAATGGCTCGAGTCTAACACTTGAACTAATTCCCGAGTACTTGTTCCTCACACACAATACACTGCAACAAAACTTTGGAGGTTTCTGCAATCTCTTGTAGCAAATGTAGCTGTCTTTTGACACTTGAAGCCCAAAAGGCCAAAATACTTTTAGAGTGTTTTTGTTGAAATAGTGTCCAACAAGCACGGTCCTGGACAGAGACACTTGTATGCTTTAAAGAGGACCTTACATTTCTTTTAAAAGTTCCACAATTGCACTATCATTTGTAGGTCATAAGCTAATGATCCTAAAAGATATCAACTAGCAAAAGGAAGAAGTCACAGTAAAGCAGTAATCCTCTTGAAACACCTATTTTAGGAATACCAAATAGTTTTCTTATTTATTTGCATAGTAAAATTGAAGTAAACATAAGAAAAATCCCACAAAGAGGAGAAGGGAAAAGAAGGGAGAAGGGAAAAAAAAAAAAAAAAAGGAGGGAAACTTTGGTTTTAGTGGGTCACAGTTGAATAACATACTTTGTCTTTGAATTCTCATTCATAAACACAAAGAATAAGCATTTAGAATGAAAATACTTGTAAGTTCTTCTGCCTTTGCAGTTACAATTTTCTTTAAGAAGGTACTACGACCAGATTCACTAAACCTCATTTATTCAAGTATCTTTATCATTTAACGACATTCAAGGAGAATAAACAAATTCTTGAAGAGTCAAAGATATTTCTCTTTTTTCACCCACATTTGGAGTCACTACAAGTACATAGAAAGGAAATTCCAGTAACAGCCTATTTACAGCAGAGCAAAAAGCAACTGATTGAATCTCTTTTTAAAAAAATACTTTGTATACATGTTAGATCTGAGGCTACTGTAAACAGTGTTGTTTTGGACAAAATGAAGATCCGAGCTCAGAGAAGCTTTTGGGAAGCTTTTACATGGATTACGTGTTTAAATGCATGCAAGTATATCTTTGCTTTTTGTAGATGTCCCCCAGTTCCTTGGATGACAAAAAAAAAAAAAAAAAAAAAAAAACCACAAAAAAACAACCAAACAACATCGTTGAGCTGCTTAGGTGCAAACTGATGTTGGGTTTACAAGAGGTACAGCACAGGTGCTGACTGCGCACCAGTAAAAAAATACTTAGCTCAAGTTTGGCAACAGAGAGCCCTTGGAAGAGGACAAGGTTGTGCAGAGCATCACATCCAGCTTTGAAATTATTTTTTCCAGTAACTTTACACCCCACTCACTATTATGAACCTTACTCTTTCCCCCACATATGCACTATTGGTCATTTTTGTCTGGCATGGAACCATTGTATTTTTTGCGCAATCCTGTTTCTTCATAGCCCTGAAAGGCAAACCTTCAGATCTACAGCTGGCTTCTTCCAAATCCCTGGAAAGTAATCACCACGTGGCACTTACCTCTCCTTCTCTGGGCCACGGCCTTCCGTTCTGTGTGTATTTGCTTTGATTCTGGCGCTTCTTTTGCCCTCCATCAGCAAATTTGCACAGTAAAGGCTCAGTGGGGGCTGTGAAGACAAGAAACCCAGTCTATATTAGCAACCCCCCAAAGAAAGTGATTATACCAGCAACAGTAGTGCTTTGTAATACTGATCTTTTGAAGTAAAATCTTGCCTTCTGCAGATATTTTTTTGCCTCTTTCAGCCTTGACTCTACTGGCAGCTGTTCTTACTAACTAAGCTTCAAAAAATATATACTGGCAGCCCTTAAAAGAATTTAGCAAATATTGTTGAAAAAATAATCAGCCCACGCAGAATGTTAAGTTGCTGAAGTGAAATAGTCGAGTCAGGCATTAGTTCCAGCTAAGTTAGACACGTATTCATGACCAGCATTGCTGAAGGATAAACACTGTTTTACTAACGCAGCTTTCTGTTTTTATTGTAAAAACTTCTCAAGAATATGTTTAAAAAATAAGTGTTCTCACTATTTTTGTGTTTCTCAGCACTCAATACGTTAAATTCTGAATAAACAGAATAAAATAGACAGTCTTGCCAAGCGCAATACAATTAGATTTCTTTTCCTCTTAACTTCTTTAAGCAAGTTGGCAGCTGAGAAAACTCTTTTCCTCTCCAGCTGGGCTCTGATCTGGGAGAGCACAATAGTGAGGGAGGCTGGAACCCCAGCAATGATGGACATTCCCAGAGACACACACTCAAAACCCCAGCGCACAATAGGGTCTGCTGGTAGAGAAACTGCTATACAATGGGTGCCACAAGATGGGAACTTTGTGTCTTGGGATCTTCTCCCACCAATCAGCTTTTAATAGCCTATTCTAAAACACTTTTCAGCCCAAGCTTGGTACACAGCTTGGTAGTGGGAACTTGCTTTGGCTGCCTCCATCTTAAATGAGGTGCCATAGTCTATCCACTTCGTTAGGTGGACGTCAGGATTGTCTTTTATTGCTTATATCAACTGGTGACTAAAAAAAATTTTGGTTTGGTTGAAAGAAGTCTGAAAATTATGTTTCACATCTGCAAGTCTTTTGGAAAATGTTGTGTTCCCAGCCATTACAAGTTGAGGCTCTAATTAATTAACCAGGAGGCTTGATAGGAAAAGTCAACAAAAATAGCTTTTCTTGTCATTTTCTGTTTGTAGGATGCAAGAAGTGTTGAAAGAATAGGAAGACATAAGAAGGAAACGTTGCAGTATGGGGTTAGTCAAATTGCTGACATTTATTTGTAATAAAAATAATAATTTGCTTGGAGGATTAAATAAGCTTGTAAAATATTAAAACAAGCTCTCCTCCTTCAACCTCTTAGTTATAGCCAGCTCAAACCAGATCAGAAAACATGGCTTAAAAATGTGATCACTTGAAAACAACAACCAACAAAGTACAGAGAATCTCACATCAATACCACGATTTCTTATTGAGACTGCATTATTTTGGCTACTTTCAAAGCTCTAACAGCTTTGTTTTTTTCATTACCATTTTACCAGGCTAGTAATTTCCAAGGTCACTTGAAAGTGAACTGCAGGGAACAATCCATTATTGGCAGAAAGCTCGACTGTGTGACCCCAGAGGTCTTCCCCCACCTCTGACTTTGGTTATTGCATCATATTTTGGAAGAAGCAATGTTCAGCCAACCATTTTAAATTTTAAATAATGAAGGTTTAAAAGCATCCAGGTGGCTGTGGAGATTCTTTCCGCAATCTGAGAGATTTTTTGGGGCCGACTGCCCTGCACTTCTACCAGTTTTACTCCACAATGCGATGCAGCATAATTTCAGAGCAGTTACTTACAATTCACTTTGATGTGATTGCGAGGGAGGAGCAGGTGCTAAGCCAGCATCTGAGAAAGTCCTATTAAATGTCACATTTGATGCTTCAAAAGCTTTTTATTTCAAGTGCTGAACAACTATCATTCAACATATGGTATCAGGAGTATCAGAAGTATGCAAAAAACAATCTGAATGTTGCGTGTTTACATGTGCCATGATCATCTGCTATTGTACACATGTGCTGTTAGTCTAAATGCTATGATGTGGTATAGCAATCAAGTAAATCATATGTCTTACTACATATCCTTCCTAGAAATTAGCCAACCACAAATGGGAAGCTGTTGCCATTTCTGAGCTTCCCATTATTGAGCACTACCATATGACAACCTTTTATTGCTAAGTTGGGCCTTCCTAAAGTTAACTGAGATTATCAGACATCATTGAACAGATATGCCAAACAACTTCACACCACACCTTAAAAAAGTGTGGAAAAAGAAACTGTACTGGCTTTTTTTGGGTTAAGGAAGAAGATGGAAAAGGACAAATGAAATGCCCTGCACAGGAAAGTTTCTTCAATAGGAAGCATTTTTCCTCTATTAAAAAACTGACAGGAGTTGTGGGAAAAAGATCAACACACATGCCAATCAACATTACCATAAGCAGAAATATGGGAAAAAGACATTCTGGCAGGAAGATAGAGTCTAGTTCAGATTTTCTTTATTAGTTGATTATTTTTCTTTCTTTTTCAAAAATTAGACAAAAGAGTGGGATGTAGCAGATTTGCATCTAGTAAAATAGAAAATGATTTGAAGAGATTTAGATCTTAAAGATTTACACCTGGGAAAAACTATGGTAATAACCTCAAAATATAAAGAACTAAACCTTTATTTTGGAAGTAAGAATGTAAAGGAATCTCAAGAGTTCAAGTGTTGCTCTAAGTACACAGAAGAACTCAAGTCTGATTTATTTCAGCCCTTTTGAAATCCCTTGTAAGGCTCTTAACCTTTGTAAGCTCAGATGCACAGGAAGATTTGACTTTACTACAATCATTCTTACTAAACAAATGCATAACAACAGAGGATTCTGGAGAGAACATATCCTATTCCATATATCAGAAAAACTATTTCTAAGTAGAATTCTTTTTGAATGGTTTTAAGAAATGTCAAAAGCTTTGAAAACAGCAAATTTACTTCCGACAAAGAAGTAAAAAAAAACAACACAACGTAATAAGGTTGTCAATTCAAAAAGAAACTGTTCAAACTATATCAGTATGACGTGACTAAGAGCAAAGAATTGGGATATTTCACTCTTAAATACTTCTCAAGGGGAGGAAGGAAAAAAAAAAAAAAGGGAATCTTTCAAACTGTTCCTGTTTTTGCTGCCTTCCATTCCAAACAAATGCTCCTGAATATATAGATTTTTTTTTTTACCTTTCTCTTTTATATTTTTTACATTTTACCTTTTTTTTTTTTTTAATATGAATATAGTGACTGGAAATAAATACACCTCTCCTCTCACCCGCTGACTTAATAGCAAATGTAATTTGGGTATCTCTATATGGTCATATTTTGAACTGATAAGCACATACTTTTTTGCATGGCTCTTGACAACCTCGAAGTTTTCAGCATGTGTGGTATTTTGAAGCATATCTGGAAAATCTGCTGTTGGTATTTTCCTGTCAGAAAAGTGAGAATTGATTCACTCAAGATAAATTTCAAGCTATTCCATACCGATAAACTCTTCAAGGTACAAAGCACTGCTCTTTCTTTGACTTCTACCTGACAGTAACAAATAAAAATATCAAGAATAAGTAACAGCTTTAACCTGAACAAGGTTCATTAAGCCATTACCCATTTTTCAAGGAAAAGATTTAAATGCTTGCTGCAGTTCCCATCCAGAGCCTGCTTGAGTTAATAACACATAAATAGCTCTGAACTTGGCTTTCAGTCCTGAGAAGGAAACAGAATCAAATTGATAGTGCTTCTAAACAGCATCTGCCAAGATATTCAGGGCTGTTTTAGGAGAGGGCAGTTGCTGCAAGTATTCAGATTCTGTTCCCATGGAACAAAATGGCTAAAGCCCTATCTCTCTTCAATCAGACCCTGAATTTACTCTGAGAGTTCAGTGAAGGTGAAAGAGAAAGACTGGTTTTATGTCAATCAAGGCTGTCAATATCGTTGGAGCTCCTTTAGGAACTCAACTTCTCATGCTCTGGTACTTCAGTTGGATTGACTGAACAGACAGCACCAAACTGCCAAATGCCACTATACCTCCAAAGGCACTGGTCTTTAAAATGGGACAAACTCTTTAGATGGAAAGAGACTGGGATAATAGTGTCCCATTCCCCCACTGGCAGCCTCTCAACAGATCTTCCAGGACAGGAAAGCAACTTCAATTAAACTGGAGAACTCATAAAAAAAAAGCAAACTCCTAACTAGCTCCAAATACATACTTTTGTTTTTCTTTCATTCATCAGAAGGCTGAAACATTCAAGCTTCTACATATACAAAAATGTATATATTCATGAACACGTGCTTCATAAAGGATTGGGAAGATGAAAGCTGTCATCTGTGTTCAGTGAATCTGTTTCATTATTTCAGGTGCTCAGTAAGTTTTTCTATCATATACTGAGAAAAGATTGCCCTCCACCACTTCCAATTCACAGTCATATCGCATCGTCTGTCCAGCAATCGCAAGAATTACGTATACAGCAAGGTAATAACTAGAACATATTTATGTATTTTAACTTGTTTCACTATGAATATTTTTGAGGACAATATTTTTCAGCATGTCCTGAAGAAAGTAATCTCATCTTGTGCAAAAATGAAGATAACGCTGCTAGCAGAGACCTTAGCAATAAGTGCGATATGAACTCATGTGGATCTCTAAACTCCTTCGTTTTGTTAATGTGATGAAAAATGATAAGAAAGTCAATGCCATTAATAAAAAATGGTCAGAGCACAGACAATGATTTTTTTCAAAACGTGTTTTCAGGAGAAGGTTGGATTAATTTATTTTTCAGCCCTGGCATATTCTCCTCCACAATAAAAAAAGAAGCAGAGCAATAATTGAGTTCACAGTGACACCAAACATTTAAACTGATTGTGTTTTGATAACTTTTTTTTCTTCATTCACTTTCAAATTTTAATTATTCCAGCAGCACTTTCATGTATGTATTGGACTGAAACATCCATGCAAGCAGCACAACATTTGTCTGCCACAGATCAAACATTACTTCTACAGTAACACCAAATTCACTTTGTAAGCAGACCTGTTAACTCATACAGTAGTTGAGAAGGAGATGCTAGAGACATAAAAACTCTAAATGGAAGGCACGACCGAGCAAGTTAAAGTGCTGATATGGATGTAGCCAGCAAGACTACAGGCTCTTCAGAACCTACAAAGTTTATTTACAAAATGAATTTTGCAGCTCTAAGTTTTGAACTGCAGTAGGTTCCTGATCAATAGAGCAACTCATTGTGCTAGTGAGTCTATGATTATTAAGAAGTTCTGACACACAGTACTTATTCACCCCTAAGTAACAAACAAAACTCTAAATTCAAGGAAGATTGTAGAACACTGTCATAGCTATTCTGCTCTTGGTGAATGAAGTGGAAAAATTACAAAAGATGGCACGTGATACAAAAGGACAGAAGTATACATAAGGGCAAAGCTCTATAAACCATAAGTAGTGAATAAATGCATCATCCTGTTTCATATGAAATACTTGATGAAGGACAGAGTTGATCATTTTGTGGGGTAACAGATTTCGCCCCACATGTCCATAAAACTGGATATGAGATCACAGGATAAACTCTAACATATATATGTAAAAGCAGAATAAAAGTGCACTAGTACATGTTCAGATAATTGCTTACTGCTCAATGTTTTTGATTGAGCCAGTGATTCTATACACACAGGCATCCTAAAAAAGCACAGAATGGAAGCTGATATCTTTAGAATGTTAGAAATAAACTCAAGCAATATACATTATATTTGTCTCCTCTTCCAGTACTAAACTAGATGATATTCAGTGCACTTACACAGCTGATTATGAAAGCAAAACAAGGAGTTAATATCGCACTTTGTTTCTAGAACTGATATTGTGAAAATCATACTTGTGGAAATTGAGGAAACGGTTTTGTATAACAGAAAAGTTATACCCCAAAGCAACAGTTAAAAGGCAAACATCTGCTTGGCTAGAAATAAAAAGGAAAAAAAAAGTGATTTACTTTTGATAAACTGTATTATAGCTGAAGTAATTATCTCTAGTTCACCTCTTTGTCTTAAGAAATGGGAAGCAATCCTTTCATCTTTCTGTAAAATAATTATTTCTAAAAAGCAAGAGTATATTAGAAAAGGAAAATAAATCCTAGAGGCCAAATAGTTCATCAAGGATAAAGTTAGCATTTCTATTAAGTGAAACATGAATTATATAGAAGAGGTAGAACAGCTAATTCTATGCACACGGTGGAGAAACAGCATGCTGACTGTGAAGTGCAATCCAGGTCTTACTGCAATCAATAGAAACACTCTATGTACTACATAAAAAACTGTACTTAATCATATAATTGCAGAAGCCCCAACCAAGGTTTGTTAGAGCTGATCGGAAATGACAGTCTGCTTTCGATGAGAAATTGCACCATTTATTTTCAAGTTTGTTTCTGTTTAAAAATCTATTTTAGTTTTCAAATTTTCTACTGAACAGCAGATTGAGAGCATCTGGTTCAGGCCTATTAAAACGTTCCTTTCTAATGCTGCTGATAAAGGGGAAACCTTTGTAACAGAGCATTAACTAGATATGTATGTTATTTTATGGAGATGACATACAGCAACAGATGCTTCAATACAGGACTGGAACTTAAATAAAAATACAAAATCAATCCAAATAGCTCAGATGAAATGAAATATTAAAGTAATGTTGAAACACAGTAACAAAACAGCATAGTTTTGTTTTTACAAACTCCATTTCTCAGCCAACTTTAGTGCTGGCTTCTGTAGAAGGGCATGAATAAGTGAGCAGTGAATCCAGTATAGCATTAAGAAGATTATTAATCATACACATTAACTAGTAACTGATTCATTAATATAACACACTTTAATGTTGCATTTTACCTTTATTTTAAGCAAAAAGCCTGAGCCAGAGCTCACAGAAGTTGAGGAGAAACTCTCAGCAACTTCAGTGGAATTTGGAGTGCAAATATAATGAGCTGAATGTAAAAAAATCTTTACTGTTAAGTACTTGTATTGAAAGTACTTGTACAGACTTTGGCATCAGCCTCAGTGCCATTTGACCAAAGAAAATTCTGAGCACAGCAGCTCTTTTTTTAGTCACTTTGTTTCTGTGCTTGATGTAATTCTTGAGTTAACAGTATACCCGATGAATTAACATCCGCTGTCCTCATATTCACCAGGTTAAGTTCCCATTTTTAGAGTCCAGCAACTCAGCTAAAACTACTGTGACTTTGAATCCAAAGTTACTCTAATGAATCCAAATGTAAATTTGAGGTAATTGTGAGGAAGAGTAGATTCAGGCCTGTGATTTTTGTCAGAGAATGCAGCCCCCCCACAATTGTCAGTACAGGAAACTTCAGCCTTATTGAAGGTTCCCTGACATAAAGCTGAAAATATCAGTTGTAGTCCATACTTTTCACCCAGCACTCTTTGCAACCTTCTGGATGAAATGGAAGTGGGATCTTTGAGAAGTGATTTGTTCTTATGAAGTTCTCAAAGAGACTATGCAACAAGAGAAGATGCCTTTATATGAAAGCAATCAAAATAGTTATGTGCATCAGTTTGCAGAACATTTTTAGTGTGCCTGTGCTTAGACCTCTAGTTTATATTATTTTAAGACAGTTCCCACAGTCAACTGAAATTCTGAACGCATTGTTTTCATGCAACAATTACAAATCCTAGAATTTGGACTAATACTTCCTGCAAAAACACTATGATACATCCCTTTGGATTCCTACCACACTGGAAGAACTATGTACCAAAAATTTCCACAGTACCATAGTTCAGAGAACAATATTGGCTACAAGATATTAAAAGCACTTCTCACATTATATATCAGACAGATAATAAATAAATAAATATTGAAGTAATTTGATATAAAATCTTTTTGGTTAAACTGGAAAAGCTTTAAGAGTTCTCAACAGAATTGATAAATGTGGAAGCTTAAGAATCCAACTCACTTTTCCATGTCGGATAAATTTCTGTGCAGAATTTGTGTGCCACAGCTCCTATCTATTTCTCTCATGTGAGGTTAACTAAGAAAGACACTGAGTTAAGCCAATCCTACACGGCCCTTTTGTAAAATAAGTGAACAATTAGCAGAATATAAGGATATGCTATTTCAGTAGTACCCCATCATGCTTTTACCCATTGGTAAGAGTCAGAAGGTATGAAAGTTTTTTTTTGTTTTTTTTTTTTTTTAATTGTTTTTCTTTAAAAAGTTTTTCTACATATTTGCATACATAGCAAGGTTCTTCTGCTGTACTGTGGTGACTCTTGTACCAGATAGCATAGCAGCTGCAAGACTGTATGTTGCAGTAGCAAAGCAGAGGACAGGTTTGAGGTGGCTGGTCTTTGTAAGCAAGTAGCACCCTGACTTTAGCACATTCCCTTTGCACTGGTAACACTTGAATGCTCCTGTACCAAGACAGACAAGCTTTGCATGTTATCCCAGAACTGCAATCTATGCATAGAGTTAACCGAAAAAAAAAAAAAAAACACCCACTAAAAGTGAACCCCAAATCATTTTTAAATTCCTTCTAGGAAGATATACCTTTTTGCCCTCTCCCACAGTCTCAGAAGTTACTTTGTTTGGATGAAAATGGAGATCTTGTATTTCTTACTGTTCAATTATTAAGGAACAGCAACGAAGTCAGCTTCATTTGAAAGGCTCAGCGATTTTTAAATGATCTCATGTACCGTAATTTATAATGGAAAATCAGGTACAAATAGTGTGAGATGCTTTCTGGTTCCCCTCTAATGGAAATAAAATGAATCCCTGGTAATGGTGACCCTACTTGCTTCTGTGGTCACCCATTTTAGTTTTTAGTGTTCTCTTTAGTACTCCCAGGAGAAAAGAGCAAATGCAAAGCTTTTATCTATTGCTGTTTCTCAAAACAATAGGTCTGTGCTTCTGCTATAAAATCCATTTTTACTATTCACATAAACTAACGTTATTGATCACAGAGACTTTGCTATTATCCCACTAAGAAAAACCTACTTGTACTGACAGTCCAGAGACAAAATCATTTGAATTTAATGCAGTAAAAAGAATTAATTCTGGCTTTGCTAATACGAAGTTATTTCATGTACCTGTTTAAGTATTTATTATTTCTCATTGAATCTATTTACAATTTTAAATCATTGCATTATTTATTAATTTTTATTCAGCATTTATATAAACCAGTAAATTACCATCACATTATTCCTTGTCTGTGTGACACTTCTAGAACTAATACTACAAGTAAAAAATAATAATTTCAAACATATGTTTTCAATATAAACAAGAAAACCTGGCCAAATGTCTTATGTCAATAGAATGATTCTTTTTCCACCAGCATTATTATAATTGCTGTATACAGACATTCATTTTTTTTTTTTTACTAATTAAGGTTGAGTCTTGGCATTCTCTGCTCACACTCCAACATATGCATAGCATTAATGTTCAGAACAGCTTATTCAAGCCAGGGTTGAACTGCATGAGGATGTCTCAGTTATGATCACTAGCTTATTTAATTCAGACATGCATGTTTCAGTAACTACGTTTTGTTTGCAGATCATGGGGAAAGAAACATCTGTGTTGTCTTTGTGAATGGTCCTTGCAATAAAGAAGTGGATATACATATACATAATGTCTTCATTATTTGATGCACTAGGCATATCTGGATAAAAAGTAGCAATGGGAAACTCTTACAATAGGAAAAAAAAAGTTTGGTTTGCAAAGAAATGTGCTGTGCATGGTCAAAGCAGTGACACCTTGCCAGAATCAGAGCTCAAACAGCATATTCCTAAAAGCACTGATTCATGTCAACACATGAAATATTCCTGTGTAAATGAAACAAATCCCAATTTTTAATCTGCTCAACAGCTTAAAAATATTAAGAAATAATGTATTTTTTCTCAGAACGCCTAATGAAAATCCTTTTATTTAAATCAGTTCTAATTAACCCACATTCCAGCCATGACTGCTGGGTGCAGAAGCAAAAATTCCAATCACTTAGAATTTAAAACGTAGCCAAGCAATACCATTTCGCCACTACTGTGAGAAAGAAGGAAAAGCTGAAGGGAAAATTCCTTTTATTGTTATTACCCTTCTTTCATTTTATTTTCTGCATTCACTCAAAGTCATAAAATGAGCTAGTTTGCTAGAAGTTAACACGCAGCATTGCCAGCTTCCTTGCTTAAATGTGGGATCACCTCTAAAAAGTGGAGTTGACCCTGACTGCAGCAGAAGTGTGGGCAGGCATAGGCTACACAGCAGAAAGCATTTATCAGACGGGTGACTGACTGATTCTTAGAGGCAGGAGTTCATTTCGCCGCGGTGGAGAATACCCAAATCACACTAAGCACCTTGGACAATCTAATTACTGTGTGCTACAAAACCTCCCTGAGCACTCCACCATTTTCTCCTGTAAAGTGGCCCAGGGGAAGACAGTGATTACTTCGGAAACCACACATAAGTAAGGACACCGATGCCCCTTCCCTCTTTCTCCTGGCAGAAGAGACTGCTGGCTGTGCAGAGCCACGGGACACGCTGCTCCTAAGGCCAACAAGCATGCCCAAGTCCATGGGGCAGGCTTTTCTGCATACTACCAAAACAAATCCCACTTCTCCCATCTTCAAACACCTGTGGGTTGGAAGCAAATGTGGCATTGGCATGTATTTGCTCGGAGAAGAAGGGCAGGCCATGGGAGGGGAAGGAAGAAAAAAAAAAAAAAAAAAAAAAAGAAAAATCACTCAGCAACTCCATTTCCTGAGAGGGCAAGGTGACAATGTGCCCCTGAAACCTACCACTACCTGCAGACGTGGGGGCTTTGCTCCACCTTAAAGTACTTGTCTGCCTTCAAGGCGTAACTGTACCTATGATTTCTATGACAGAAAGCTGCACAGTGGAGTCACTGAGAATTCTACCGTAAGTCACCCATTTTTCCATGATATTTTATCCAAAAGAAAGACAAAGAAGTAAAATTATAATCCGAGGCAAAAGAAGACCTAACTCGTATTTCTTAGCTCTTTTCAAAATGCGTGTTGATACCAATGCTAAATCTAATGTGCTACAACAAAAGTCAATTTCTAACCCTAACAGCTTAAAAAACATTCATTGCCATCTGAGACAATATCCTAGAATATTAAATATATAACACTAAACCCTTCTGCATTTTTCAAGTGCAGAGCTCTCAGCTGAGTGCAGACAAGGAGGCAAGCTGACATATTAGAGACTGTGTAATGGCCTCAGCTCCTTTAACTCTGTGTAGTTCATGTCTTGGGGGTTGTAGGAAGGTTATGCTACATGCTGCTCTACCATGGGTAGAAAAATTAGGAAAAGAACATTATCTCAATACTAAGATAGGAAAAGTTAAAAAAAAAAAAAAAAAGAAAGAAAAAGGAAAATAAATCCTCTACTTTCGAGTTAAAAATACGGGAAAAACAAGAATAGGAGTGAGACAAGCACAACAATGAAAAATTGGTAGGGGGAAATAAGGTACAGCAATAGGCAAAGAAAAACACATTAAGAAAATGAAGAGAAACAGGAAAAGAAGGAAGAGTAATTCTTCTGAAATGCCTTTGAAAATGTTCTGGCTTCACACAAAAGTGAACACAATTGATATAATTTCTGGATGACAACAGGGCTGTGATGACTACCTGGGTCTTCACCAGTACAAAGATGACAGGAAAAAAATTACAACTGAACAAGTAAATGAATGGGCTAAATGTTACTGCCTGTGTCAAAAAGAAGAAGTCTATAAAATGTGTGTGTTTTTATTTGGAAATACAGACTGAAGACAAGTTCTGTCATACTATTAAGAACATGCTCATATTCTCACAGTAAGCATATAGGATTAAAACATAAATGAAACTTAAAAGACCGTAGAGTCTCCTCTACACAGAAATACTAAGGCCCAATTATCAAAGTCACTTGAAAGTTTATCTCAAAACCCGATGGATGATTCAACATTTCTATGCCACAGAGATAAAATTTGAGATGACTACACGATAGATGAAAAATTACAGACATTGCATACAGATGAATTAGGTTATATAAAAAAAAAATAAATATATAGGAGCCTCTAACACTAATCCCCATGATTCTTTAAAGCTCCAGTGCCCATCTGGAGGGGATCCTCCCTGGGTTTACCAGGGATACAGCCATGTCAGCAGGATGCGAGCATTGTGTGCCTCTCCACTCAAAGCACGATTGCAGCCAAACAGCATTATCAGAATCAGGTCTGACAAAAGCTGTCTCCAGCTGACGTGAAGCAGCAATTTTTTTTTCAGAACAAATGATTTCATGAATCAGCCAGCAGGGAATGACAACATTCTGCTGCCACTAAGTTGCAATTTCCAACAAGTTAATGAGTCCATTGCAAACATGACCATATTTATCACTCTGCTGTTAACAGAAATGGTTAACTTTCAGTTTCTTTCTTTTTTCTTTTTTTTAATTTTTATTTATTTTTTCTTTTGCGAGCTTCATTGCTTATGATGCAGTATTTCCCTGGAGGCAGAAAGCAAAGTCTACCCCATGATGCTAGTAAAACTTGAAGACAGCACAGTAGAGTAAGAACTAAAGACCAACAACTTTTCTACTTTGAGTAATGTGGCAGGCCTAGCAGAGACCTCCTAGCTTTCTTCTGCCATGAGAAGGACAGCTCAGTACAGTTCTGCTGAACTTTGCAGGCTGATGAAAGACAAACAGATGTAAGTGAGAGAGAGAAAACTTTTCTTTCTAGAACATTTTCTGGTACAGATCCAGAGCTAGTAAAAAAAAAAAATCCCACAGTCTTGAGGATGGTCAGAAAAGTAACAACAGAGTTCAAAGCAGGGATAAGGTAAAGACTGAGTAACAAAAGAATGAATACTACTAAAGTTTAAAGTATTCTCCAAATACTACAGAAGGCATTTGCATACAAAAAAAAAATCTACATATAACAAACTACAATGCATTGTAGTCATTTTATTGTATATATACAATGCATTAATGTTATACTAGTAAACACAATAGTAAAATACTGAACTTACCTTATGAGACTTCATTGCAATTCTAGCACATACTAGAAAGTCATTTCATAATAGCTTTAATAGTAGAGGGGAGAAATAACGGATACCTAGATTTTATTCAGCATCAGGATTCAAGCTGATTTTTGCTCCTAGACGGAACACCAAGATACGGTAGAAATGTTGCTATTAAACCACAATCCCACCTCTTGTGCTTTTATCAGTGGATGGGATGGAACCTCAGGCTCCACAACTCAGCTCTGAACTGAGGAGAAGGAACTTCTAGTACTGAAGCACGACAACAAGTGATAACAGGACTCCATGATCAGAGTGGAGGAACAGTTATTGACAAGGCCATCCTGGACTTGTTGGAGAAGCAGAAGATGAAAAATATTACTTTTCTCCATTTCTGTCTAAAGTACCTTGGGATTTCGACTACTTGGACATGCTCCATATTACTAATTTGCATCTATCGAAGAGCACATTCAGTGGAACAGCCATATTATACTTTTTCATAACTCTTTAGTCAACTACATGGTATGTGCACTGTTACTTTTTGTCTGCTTCCGTTTTGTTTTCCTATCCTGAAGAGGATATATTTTCTGGGCAGAAATACCAGTACATTTGACAACTGATACAATCACAGTGAGACAGCACTCAGCACAGTCTGCTTGCACCAGACTGCATTTGCTGATGGATAAGCAAAAATGAACATGCATCTTGCTTCTAGGGTGCTTTTATGCCAAGGTAGAACAATACTGAGCACTTACTCCAAGAAGGTTTACTTTACAGTATGCAAAAGAATATTTATTTACAATGGTCAACTTGGATCAAACAAGCCTGCTTTTATTATCAATTCTTACTGAATTTGCATAGCATACAAAATGAACATGAGTTATTCCAGGTTTAATCAGAATCAGAATTCCTGCTTTATAAGTCCCTTCTAGAAGAGTCTACGATACTAACTGATCTATTCATATTTATATTACGCATCTATAGCAGCTTTGCAGGATTGGTGTACTGGCATGCTCATACAGTTCTCAAATTGTCATTCTATACTCCTTCAAGCTAAGTCCTGCTACCACTTTTTGTATACTTCATAAGGTGGAATTTGTTTTTTGGTCCCTATCACAGCCTTTGTAGACATTGCAAAGACCTCAAAAGCAATAATGAATCCATGCTCCCAGTACGTAGTATTCTCTTGCTTCACATACAGACCATCTGCAGAACAGAGAAATAGCAAGTTGTCTGGCATCCCACAGGCTCTGAGTACAGATCTCTTGAGTTCTTGGCAGCATTTAGACTAATCCTCTTCAATAAGCTTTAGGTGCTTTATTTTCTCAGTTTCCTTTCCCACTCCAGTCTGAGCAAAGATTTCTTTCAACAATCTAAGCTTGCCATACCACAACCAACTCTCTAAAAGCTCCATCAGAAGACAGCTGTGTTGTACAGCGCCTGTGAAAATCCAGCTTATAAGGATAATTTGGATTGGATGCCATTATAGGTATGTTTTTGCCTGAGCACATAACATATACACATCTATATAAGTGCATGCTACTAGGTGTCTGTGTAAAGTTAAATCATAGAACATCAGAACAGTCAAAGGGAATTAATTATAAACCTGCAAAAAGACCCATGCTGTTTACTGTAACATTTAGCAATTCCTATCTCACGGTGCTATATATCCCTAAAGGGCAATGCCACCTAATAGGTTGCACTCATGTCCCTGAGGTCCTAATATAAAGATGAAAATGATGCAACTGAAAGAGAGGGATAAGTCTGCACTTTATAAAATTTAATTTTGCTAAATATAGATTTGTTTCCATTTTTCTTTCAAGAAGTTTTTCAGTCTTATTTCAAGAACAGCAAAGTACAACTGATTTCCAAAATCTTCGCAAACCTCTGGGATTTTCCTATCATATCCCTGTGTCAAACACTCTTAGGTAACAAGAGAAGAAACACTGAGGCCTTTGAGCATAGCATACACAAAACCAAATACACATGTAAGAGGAACTTGAATGGAAAACAAGATGACCATTTTCTTCCCTACATTTACTGCTCTGCTGCTTTGCAATCAATATCCACTTTTGTGAAGCACTGTCTCTTGTTAGAAAGGCCCACTGCCAGCACCACATCTCCCTTTATTCTCAGCATTGCTCAGCTGGCTCCAACAGCTCCACCGAATGTCATTTCAGCGTTCTTCTTGAAACCCCTCCCTGGGAGTTTAACAGCAATGTGCTACTTCTAAACAGAAAAACAAGTTTGGGGAATTAAGTTCTGCTATAAACCCGCTGACAGCATGACAACAACAGAAGCTGTGACTGTTCAGTGTCTTTCAGAATCAGAATTATGTCATGTAGTTACTTTATAGATGGATTTATCAGCCAGGATTTAGTCCTTGAAACATAAAAATGTACACTTCTGGTTTTTTGTTTCCTTTTTTTTTTTTGTTTTAAATAATTGATAATTATTTCACAAATGTCTTCTCCTGGCATTTGATCTGCTAGATAATACATAAACACACAATTTCTAATAGGTTTTCTGGCTTTTTAAACCTAATTTCTTTCCTCATTATTTTTCATTTCCAATTCTGCTATAGAATCTATTCTTCCTGAAGTTTTGTGTTATGTGAAGCAACCTCACTTTCGTAATGTAAGGAATATTTTAAACTAACAACAAAGTTAAAATCATTGATTGAAGAGAAGCTAAATTTTCCTGTATTTCTAACTTTGTTTCTTGTTGAAGCACTTAGCACACATTCTTCCCAAAATGATTCCAAAATTACAGATAAACTAATAAATATGCACGAGTCTTTAAAATACCTGCCACGTAAGAACAGTTGGGTTGGGCAAAAAAATGACAGTTCAGCATACGAATACATCTATTTTTCTGTCAAATACTGACTTGCAGATGTTACTCTATTGCAAAAGTTTATTAGTTAATTAATGATTAGGCAGAAGGTAGATCATGGAGTTAATTCATCAGGAAGTACAAATTACAACATTTTTGTAACACAGAGAGAGGAAATAATGACTAGAAGTTGGGGGGATATATATGAGTTCCAAGAAAACAATGAAAAAAATATGAAACTTAAGGCAAGAGAAGTAGCAATTAATTATTCCAAATACAGTCACTAATTTCAGAGGGAGGAAATAACAAAGTCCAGTAATTCATTTTTCATCTGAGCATTTATACTCTTTGGAGTTGCAGCATCAGTTGTTCTGAATATATAAATCTTGGATTTATATGTCTTACTCAAACTTCTTCTGAATGAAGAACTTTTTTTTTTGTTTTTGTTTTTTTTTCCCTCCTTTTTCTTCTCATCTTTCTTAACCAGCATAAATATATTGAACATATGATCATGAGATCATGTGATTATTTGCCTTATGGCATTTATGCCCAATGCCAATTCCATTTATAAATGCATGAACATAGAGGTCAGCTTCCCAAAGAAAATGACTTAGAGATCTAAACAATCACCATCCCCCCCTCCCTCTTCATTCCTTTGACAAAAACCCACTGGACTAGGAGCAAGATGTTTTTTTTCTAGTGAAGATTCTCAATATTCTATCGTTCTTTTCACAAAGGCCCACCAAGATTTTCTAGCACTACATTAAACAAATTAAGCATGTTTTTTGTGTTACTACATTATTCAAAGTACTGGTCCATGCACTATGACTCAGAACACAGGAAGCCTTCTTCCAATCTGCCATTCAGCCTATTTCTTTTTTAAAAAAAAAAAAAATTACAAAGAAAAGTGTGGCTTGGGTAGAAAGGATAATGCAATGATCATCTTCAAGCAACAAAACCTGCATTGTAAAATTGCAATTTATTCAGATGTCCTTTTCAGTGTAGCCTGAAGAAATAACCTGACATGCTAACAGACAGGTTTCTATTTAAACAAAAAAGAAAAAAGTCCTTAAGAAATAGCCTCCAAAAACCATGTTTTTGACTTTCCTCCTTGAATTCCCCTGACAAAAGTAATGAGTGAGGTGACAGAAAACCTGCTATTAATTCTGCAATTTCTAACTAGATGTGCAAGGGATCTAAGCCCAAGGAATAGAGCTGGAATGCCGAGCAAATAGGCAATCATTCTGAGCAGAATTCTGTGCCTGATGATGACTTGCCTGTCTCCTTTCTCCGGCTGCAGTTCTACAGAGACTGTAATCTTCTATGCTGATGCCTATATTCAATCTTAATGCCTGATATTGAGTGATAGGAAGCTGTAGGAATTCTTGCAAGATTCATCGTTAATGAGTTTAAGTCAACTGGCATGTCTGCCTGGGATATTTCATAAATACATAACCTATAGTACGTGATCAGAATAATTACTTAGAAACTTAGCACCCAACTCAGCATACTACATTTTGTTCTACAACTTTTGCCACCTTCTCCTTTACTTTTATCTGTTAAATTACCTTTTAAAAATAATCATTATTAGTAGAAGATGTGCAATAAATCTGCAACACACATACTCACACATGCCTTCCTGCCTTTGCTGTCTGAGGCCTGAAGGAATTCGGCTCTCAGAAAGCAGTTTTTGCCAAAAACTGGGGATTGGACTGGAGAATAGGACTATGAAACTGTACACTAGTAGTAAACTGGATGAAAACAGGTTTTGTTGTGCTGTGCGGACCTATGGACCATTCTAACTCATGTGAGGAACATCCAGAAAAAGAGGGCTGTTAGGAAAAAAAAAAAAAAAGATAGTGTGATAATGTGATGACTTATTTCATAAAGAAAAAAAGATCCTGCTTCAAATATGCTTTTCAAGTAGGTCAAATTAAAAAAAAAAAAAGGTTTTTTTTTTTTCCATTATTTTTCTGTCTCTTGGTCGATTCTTCTACAGATACAACATCTGCTAACTTTGTTAGAATACGACATACAGGAGATTTATTTGTCCATAAGGCCTCTCAGTATGGAACAGAATTACTATGGTTTCTGACCTATCTGAACGCTGTCATTTGTGGCAGACTGCATTCATTTATAAGAAAAGACTCTCGTGACAAGGATCTCAATGACCCACCAACTGAAAGATTTTTGGTACCTGTGCTCTCTTACATTACTGTAATCAAAAAAAAAAAAAAAAGGAAATAGTATAGGGTCCACTCCAGGGGAATGTATTCCACACCACTGTGTCATGCCTCTGACAGATGATTCAGGCATGGTAACAACATGCAAGGCTCCTTCTGCTGTGCCTACCTTTTGTCTTCCCACTTACCCCAAAATTAAAGCAGCTTAATGAATAAAATATACATTTAGAACTACAAAACTATCACATGATGCAAAATGTTTCTACTCAATTTATACAAAGTATTCCTATGGTTCCATTTTTATTTATTTATTTTTTTTAAATAGCAAGTGCTGCAAAATAACTACAATACAATCTTCACTTCCAATCCCACCTTAACACATGGACAAAAGTTATTTTCTGAAAGTGAAATCCCATTAGATCTTCAAAATCAGAGTTTGCAATGCTTTTCTGGAGAGCAGTATGTACATGCAAGCTTTGTCCTCAGGGACCAAACAAGGCAAGGCTGACAAATAATAAGCTAGAAAAGCTAAACAAGAGAAATCATATTTCAGTTTTAAGACCACATTGATATTGGTTTGTGTTTGTTCTTAATAGTCATGCCTAGTTAATTCCCTTCAATTAGTAACTGCAGCAACTTTAGTTTGAGTTTTAAAAAAAAAAAAATCATATCACAAAGTAATTTAACAACAGTTAATACCACTTATATCTTTCAGACATGCAATTATGCAAATCCACCAAGCATTGTTCTGACTTTGTTTTCTTTACTTGGTCAAAGTCACTGTTAGAATAATGAATTTGCATAATGGCATCTGCTTTAAAATACAAACTGTAACAGGAATAGCAAAGTGCAAGTTCACATGAACATCAGTTTCACTATTCCTGATATCAACTAGTTGTCATTTCAATTTCTTCCTCATTGTTTAGTGAGGATGTAAACACAGAACTAGAAGTAAGCAAGGAATCAAGAATATAGTACTGGCAAATGTCCTAGTCCAATCTAATTTCCAAAGCACACAGTCTCTGAAATAGGCACTCAATAGGCTTCAAGTATTCAGCTCAAAATTCTCCCTAGACTCAATCCCCCAGTTTGCCTGAAATGGGTACCTGAAGATTCTGGGCACTTCAGTACTATATGACACAGCAACCTAACAAAATGGTCCTTTATACATACAGCCCTGTGCTTTAACATTTCAAGACAGCTCTCTTGGCAACATTCTTCCGATACAATTTACTATCAATCCAGTCTTTCCTATTCCACTGAATGACTCCATATTTGGTGACATCTTGGTTTTCATTATTCTTTTCCACTTCTTAATTGGCTGAATTAAGTCTAGCAGCACTCAATAAATCAGAAGTAAAAATCTTGACTAAAACAGTTTCATATTTCAGTAACCTTATGATTTCACTTACAGAAAAATGCAAAGCGAAACAAACAGCAACAAGTTAAGGCATAAATGGCACAAAAGGCCAAACACCCTATCATCACCCTCACCATTATAACAGCTTTGAATTACTGTAATGCAAGGGAGTAATTTGTCTTAGGTTCCCTAGAACAAAACAAAGTGTTTACTACTGAAGTATGAAACAAGAGACAACAGAAACAGCAGACAATATATGGCAGCATTATTTGCACAGAAATAATACAACTCATGTCAATTTCTGGCAGTGTTATTCCCAGAAGTTTCAAATGTGGACCAGGAAAACTGTGATGGTGACTCAGAGATGCCTATATGTATTCCAGATACAAACAACACAGGAAAAAAAAAAATAAAAAGATTATATATTTTAAGTTAGAGATGGATCAAGAAAAACGTTACACCTCATATGAATGCTAGTTCAAACTGATGTTCAGTTTGAAATATCTGAGGTTTCACTGGATAGTCATAATGCAGGAAATATTTGTGGCTCCTTGAGGAAAACAACACTATGAAAACCATATCACTTTAGAAAAGAGAAATACTTATTACTAACATAAAACATGGTACTTTTGTCTCCTTCCAAATTCTGCATTATTTGCTGTTGCTTATTTTTTTGCTTTAAATTTCTCTGTCATTGTTCTCAGTTTTTTTAATATCATTTCCACTTAAAAGTTTAAAAGTTTCCTTCTCAGTTTTAAATGAGAAAAATTCAGCTCTTCTTTTACAACTTGTCAACTTCTTCTGAGTTCTGGAACAGGTGCCCTTGTCTTGAGATACCTGTCTTGTCTCTAACTTCTCCTGCTATTAGTGACAAAAAGAAATTAGATAAAAGCAACTAAACTTCAGCGTTGCTGTAGTTGACGTCTTCCTTGCAAGTCCTTGTTCTCAGCATTTTAATCTAAGTCCCCTCTTCTAGCTATTCCCTATGCTTTCATTAAAACATTTCATTTCTACTTCTGTCATATATTGTGCTTTAGAGAGTTTTTTGTATATGAAAACACTGAAATTATGTTTTAACCCATCTTATGAAACAAAATTCTTAAGTTACAAAACGGAACGGTGTTTCTATGTTTTCAGAATGTTGTAATTCTAACATTAAGCTCAAAGAAAAAATGCCTGCCATTCAGTGGGTTTCTTTCAAAACAGCAAAACAAAGTAATATGTACACGTTCAAGGACTTCGTTTCCATGTCCATTTACCATAACACCACAAGCATTCAGAATGACTCAAAAGTCAATTACTAATTGTTAGTCATCTGTATGGTATGAATCATATATGAAATCACCTTCCAAGCTTTTTGGTATTATGTAATTATGACTAGAAAAAGCAGTGGTAGTGTATGCAATGCTGCTCTGGAAATTAACTCTAAGATAATACCTATTGAGAAGACAACATAATGAGAAATGCAAACAGCCTTGAACAGCACATTTGCAAATAAATGAAAATAACACATACTTCATATAAACATTTCTTGCTCGCTTTTTGTTAACTCTTCTAAATTGACACATCTTACCACGTTGCAGCAAGATTGCTAATTTTGTGAATATATTAAGACAAAGAAACTCTACCTAGGTGTTTATTTCCCAACGCATGCTATGAGCAAAACTGTGAGCTGTGTTAAATTCACATTTCCTTAAGCCCACACAGTCTGTGTTTTGTTTTATCTGCAAATACTTCAAAAATCAGTTTATTTAAAAATGTAGATTAAAAACTAATATGCTACCTCACCTTTTGCAGTTTTTGTTGCTGTCATCACTGTTGTCATTTAAAAAGAGGAAACTTGCATATATGCTATAACCCTGGTTGCTCTTTACTGTTTATTCCACTTTCTCTCAGTGTTCCATACTAGTATTTATTGATTCGATAATAGTAACAGGCACTACCTACAGTATGACATCCGGTGAATCAATCACTATTACCACAGCATTACATTACAACTCAGTCCAAGGTTATTGTGTTCACTGTACAAAGTAAATAATGTTTATTGCTGAAAAACTACCAACCTCAAGCCAAGCATGCTGTGTTATCGCATATTTTATTACAACTTGTGATAGTAGACTATGCTTAGCATGCTCATCTGCACATTGGCTTTCTGAGGGAGGATGGAGGAGTCTCATCTCTCTGCCAAAATGAACTGTATGAGATAGTCAATACAGCTAAGTCCATAATAAAACATTGTGATGTTCCACGCCCAGTTCAAGTAATTTCTTGTATTCTACTGTACTCAGTATTTAACCTTAACAGTGAACTAGTTACTTTTCTCTCTCATGGCAGGTTCGCACCTTTCCAAACCATTTTTTAAGAGACCTGGCAAAAAGTAATGCTGCTGTTCTCTTTGCACTGTGCAGTCAATCATTTTTCTGTTGAAGAGAAACGCTCTTTGAACACCAGTCCAATATTTGTTGTAGGTTAAATCAATGGGCTCCTTTTCTGCAGAGTGCCTGAGGGAGGCCTCACAGGCTGATTTCTCTAAGCAATGCTCAGTGCTATGGAGATGACGACCACCTACTTCTTCCTAAATCTGCCTAAATAAAACAGACTAAGCATGTTTCACAACAGATAACTGCTGAAATTAAATGGCAGCTGGGCCTCTGATCTCAGAACAGATAGTATCTCATCATATTTTGCACCTAATTATACCCTGTTTCCTATAAGGTTTATACAGAAACTTGCTGTGTTAAAACCCCACTTAGTGTAGGTGCCCTCTCACTAGAGGCAGTGAAAATGCAACAAAAGGGATAAAGCACACAAGAAGCAGCTGAAATCACAACAAGAAGGAAGATGCCCTTCAACACAAACTCCATGTTTACTAAACAGGACCACCTTCTTTTTACTGAGCTCCTACTTTTGTTTGGGACTTGTTTACCTTAAAACAGACACATGTAGTACAGGCCTCTAGATGTGTGCTTATCCTCCTGAGATTTCTCTACACACAACTGAGAAATAAAAGTGCAGACTTATGGCTTGAGACATACATCAGCTTTAGACATCTGCTCCATGACAAGATAAAACACCACTTGGTGCTTCCTTCTATTAACTGCAAGAGGAGATCAGGTGATGTAGTGGGATGCAGGCTTCTACATTCAGCCTGGTGACCAAATTCAGTCTCTTGAACCTGAAGATTAAAATTATTACTTACAGAGCTGCTCACCAAAACAGAGTGAGATTTATTATTTTCTCATCTGTCTGGCTGTCAGCAATGTACTTAATATGCTGAACATGTTAAAAACAGGTAGAAAAAGACAGTTAAAACATACATCAGGTATGAAAGCAGGAAATAGCACTTTCCATATGGAATTTAGTGATACTGATTAAGAAAAACAGAGATCGTTGGCTGCTTGCCGATGATATGGTTGTAGTTGATGTCATTATTTCAGACAAACACTAAGGGTACATTACTCTGCTGTTACCATGTTAAGTGGTCATACTGTAAACAGAAATCATTTTCCAAATCCAAAAGGAAATCAAAATTTGATCTCATATTAAAAATATGCATGAACATATAAAAACCTGCACATACGCATGGGCATCTCTGTGTGGACGAGAGCCTGTGTATGTAGGAGCTTCCCATAGTATCTGAAGCTGCTTACACACAAGGACATTCTCTTTGTTTGGGTTGTGCTACTGTTAGATTAATTTATCCCTTAGTTTAACAGCTCTTATTTCTGACATAGTGATGGATGAATGCGAGTGAGAGCTGAGGGTGAAAGATTCATTTCAGCCTCTTTTTCTGTGCAAAACAGTGAACAGGACCTATTTGAAAAATAATAAAAAAAAAGATTTTAATCAAGGTGCCATTATCTGTCTTTTTTACTCTTTAGTACTGTGTCAACAATCCTCACCATATGAGTAATATAGGCGCATATAGCAGGGGGCTTGAAACTAGATGATCATTGTGGATCTTCAACCCAGGCCATTCTACAATTCTATGAATAGGTGAAAAAATAATAGAAAGTGTCATTGTTGCATTTTCCTCAATCTACAGAAGACATTCATATCTGATCCACATCCCAAACTCTGTTCCTATCTACTTCAGAATAGTCAATCCCTTGCTTCTCTCGGTCATTCACTTCTTATACTTTCACATCAGTCCGGCACAGCAGTTACTTCCAGTGAAAATGCTGAGAAACAGATGACTGCTGGCCTCGCCCAGAATTTGGAAAGAAACTCAGTTTGAAATCAAAATGGATTTAAATGTCTCTGGCAGCAGTGAAAGAAGCATCACTGAAGCTTTCATTTTTTTTTCCACCAAGAGTTTTCAGAATAATATATATTAATGTACTTTCAGTATTTGACTGTTTCTCCGAGAAGCAATTTATGTTTAAATTCCAAGGCTGTCAAGGTCTGAAGAATGGTTAGGTTAACTTAATCATGGTAAACCAACACGCATGAGGATTAAAAGCAAAAGGCCACAGATTACATGCAGTACATTTAGAGAATTAGCCACACGGTAGTGTTAAGGTGGGGTTGAAAAAAAAAAAAAAAAAAAAAAAACACAACAACAAAAAAAAACCACACACCTAAAACTTCCAAACAGATTTTTAGATCCAGCAGGCTTGATCCTTGTGTCTAACAAAGGTAACTATTTACATTCAGCACAAGAGCTTGTTTGAAAGCTTGTCCGATGCTTCTGATGCATTCAGAAGCCTAGTCTGACCTCTTTTTGAATTGAAACAGATGCCAGGGAAGAAGCTGCCACAAGAATTTCAGCTGCCATGGGCAAAGGTTTTGAGCAAACTGCCCTCCTCCATGGATGACTGGTGCATTTACCCTATTTCCATAAAGTTTGAACTAGCAGTGCTCATTGGGACTGCAATAATGGGGAACCCTGGCAAACAGCCAGCAGAAGAGAGGGAAAGTGTAGCTACTGGAGCGAAAGGAGATGCTCAGCCAAACAACTACTGGTAACAAACACCATACACAGAGCACCCAAACAAGGAATGCTCCTGGGAAAAGCAGCAGAAACACAGTGGAATGGGACTCGCTTTTTTAGAGGTTCGATTTGAGACTCCTTTTTACGATGACATAAGAGGATTGGACCACTTCCCCTGTCAACAGGGGATACTGCCCAATTCCGTTATATTGGGTTTCTTTATTTTCACGCAGCTGCCTTTGACCAGGATGACCATTGATTTAATGGTAGTTTACACATCTATGCAGAACAGTAAGCAAAGTGTTAATACAGAAAAGTGGCAGGTTTCTAAGTAGTCTATTTTTGTTTCTGCGTTTTTTTTTTTCCCCCTCTGAAAAAGCTAAAAATCCTATTAAAATAATTTGGCAGGCTTTCACTCTCTTCACTAATCAGACCATCTAGCAAGTAACTACTTGGTAGCTGAGAAACACTGTTCTTCCAAACTTCACTACTAACACCAATTAACACAGCAGGAAATATAAATATTTCTACCATGCAAAAAGTCATTGCAACATAATTTGTTGATCAGGGTGAATAATGACTCACAATACCTGTGCAAGTTTCTAAGGAAAAAAAATAGCAGAAATATATTTTTAACTTTTTCCAAACAACAATAGCTGAATTTTTGTTAGAGGGGAAAAAAATTCCCAAACTATATTTATTAGAATGTGAAAATGCATGTGAGATGTAATGTCTATTAGCTTCTATTTAGTGTCTTCCTCACACTAGGGAACTTTATAATAAGAAGCAGCTGCAGAGAAATCAATGTTGGCCTCCATAGATGTTCTGCATTCATAGGGATGGCTCCTCTGATTGATTTGTTAGCAACATGAGATAAAAACAATTTAAATTAAAAAAGAGCCTAATGAGAGTTGAAGTCTGTATAAGATCAGACTGGAAGAATAACACCAAAACAAGGAAGAGATCCCTAACAGTTCCTCTGACCATTAAAAGTTTTGTGTACATGGACAAGGACAATGGAAAGAGAACGGCTTCTTCCTTAACTCCAACCCTCCTGAAGGCAAAATGAACAGATCACTTTAGTCAGTGCAGAGTATGACAGGGATTAGTTGGCTGAGATAATAACAGAGCTATTTATTCTTCTCCAGTTTACAGGCTAAACAGAACTATTCTTAGTTTTTAGTGTTTATAATGATAACTCCCTACTTGCACTGTGAAAAGCTAATCTTAAAAGCTCCTCCATGGCAGTATGGGGACAATTCAAGAGTGAACATATAGCAGCTGCAAGTCAATCCTGTACCCAGTATTGCCTTCGGAATACAGTGCCCCCAGAAAATAAATGTTTCCCATAAATACCAAAGCACTATCAGAATGTCCCTTACTCCTCCACATAGTTTGCAGCACACTGCACTACATACACACATGAGCCATAGCCAAAGATACCCATCTCAGCAAATATTGAGAACTTGAAGGAAGCAGAGGGGGACCTGGACAATTCACACAGGCATAGATGAATGAAGCTTGAAAATGTTATGAAACAAAATTTCTCTTTACATAAATTCAGCTCAGTGTCACTCTCCATGCAAGAAGCTAACTACACTCTCTTGGTGAGAAATTTTTGGATGAGTATTTTCTCTCCGATAGGCAGTGTGCATCTTGTAGCAGCACCACAGGTCTCTGCTGAATATGCTGATGGTACCAAGCACACAGAAATCCTGTTGAGATCAATGAAACTTCTATGCATAGAAGGGGCAGGGAATGAGCAACAGAGATCCCCAGGGTAGATAAGAGTCTTAAAAATCAAGTTCAAGGACGGCGAGTTTGCACTGCGTTCTACTGAAAGCCTGCAGTTTTATTTGTCATTGCTTTCTGAAGGAACACCAAGTTAATAATTGCATTTAGAGCCATATCATACAGCTCTTTACATTGTCCAGAGAAGAGTTAGAACAGTTGACTTCCTACACAGATCCACAGTCAGCATATAGATGCACTGGGGTGAAAAAATTCCAAATGAAGTAGGATTCTCATGCCTAATGTACAGACGTTTACTTAATCTGAAGTACTCTTGGCAGAAAAGAATGAAGACATAACATTTAGGCTTAATACCAACTCAGTGACTCTTGTCTTTTGTCTGCTGGTGGTGGGGAAGTGGCAGAACAGAGCTGGTTATAATGCAAAGTGCTTTCATCCATGCAGGATTATGTCCCTTGCTCTTCTACACAAGTTTTCATTTGCTAGCTCTCCAAGATCATGTATATTTTCCCCAATCCATGGCATAATGATAGAGGAAACTGAGCACACAGAAGAATCTATACCTTATTTCACTGAACTTTGTACATTTCACTGAATCTTAGTATTTCATGCAGACTTCTCTAGATCATATCTTCAATAACACACAGCAAACTCTGAAAGACATCAGCTAAAAACAACTCCAGAACAGTTTCTTTATGGAGTATCTCTTTAAGTGATTCCCTTTGTCTCTAAACTTAGTGGTTAGATAAACGTTTTTACTTTATCTAAGTTACTAAATTCCAGTGTAGCATCAGTCCCCGCAGCTCATCCTCTAACTCACCACTGTAATCAAAATGTTAACATGAATGACCCAGAAAGCATGCAATCACTCAGCACTGACACAAAACTACCTCTGTCAGGCCACATGGGCTTACAAGGTACAAAAGAGCTTTTTGCTGTGAATGACAGCAACTGCAGCAAATACACTCTACTGAACAGCCACCTACAAAAGACAGCTATTCATCACACAGTTCTGATCAAGCAAGTATTCCCAAACTGAGAAAAAAGAAACGCCCTTGTTCTCCATGCTCTGCAGCATGCTTCCACATACTGTTAATCAATTCCATTGGAAATGGAAACATCTCAGAAAGTTTTTCAAGCTTCAAATCCTTTTCCAATTATCTACATACAAAAATGCATTGTTGTATATGGAGGAGAGAGAGCTTTTGTCAGTCAGTGATGACCGCCTGGGCTGATGTATACCCAGGAGCGCTCACGGAGGATTCGAAAAGTGGATGTATCTTCCCTAAATGTGAATTCCCAGTCCTGCATTGAGTCTGTGGAGTCGTTATTCTTAATGATTCATTCAACGCACCTGAGGATACATCTGGTCAAAACTGCTAGGCAAACCTTGGGAGTTTGCTTCCCAAGATTAGTGGTGGAATTTATTTACATACACATGATGGAAAAAAATCAGCTCAAAAGTTTAATACAAAACAATAATTCATATAACCAGACATAGCTGTCTGCCACAAATAAAAACACTCCAGAGAAAATCAGCAAAATACCTATTTAACAGAAATGTTCCAAAAAGCACAGATTCTAGTCACTTAAACCAAAGTCAGTTCTTATAGCACTGAGATACAAACTTCATGTTGGGATTACCTGATGCAGAAACTGTTTGCAATTCAGCCTGCAGAAACATAGGGGCTTCAGTTCTCCAGGCATTTCACAAAGAGAGCAGGAAGGCCAAACCAACTCGTGCACAGAAGCAACAAACGCCCCATCCATCACTTCAATGCATTTATGCCTCAGTCCCTTACTGGGGAAAATGTGATATTTTCCTCTTATTAATGAACTCAAGAAGCTAAAACAGTTGGTACTTGGAAAACACTCCTCCAAATGCTGATGACTAAAGCAAGACATCTTAGCATTTGAAAAGCTTTGACAGACAGGAGAGAACATCCCTGCAACCTATCCTAAACACAAACAAATTTGAATCAGCAGCAAGAAAGGAAGTCCCTGTTTAGCATGCTGTGGTACCATCAGCTACAGAACTCTCCCAAGCCCCACCCCAGCAAAGGTTGGATTCTCATATAGCTTCCACCCTATAAAATGACCTCCGTTTTTAAAAACTGTTCAATTTCTTCTAACATGGATGCTGATATTTAGGACTGAACATTTTACAGATCAGAGATATTCCATATTTATGTTTGGGCCCAGACGAAACTTGAATGCTGAAAAAAACCATGCCCCAAATCTTCATGGGGAATCAGTAGCAGACCAACTCATTAAAATTCCCTTGCTATTGATCACAAAATACCTACAGGCAGAGGAAATCATTTAAAGTCTTGGAATATTTTTACCTAGAAGCACTATCTTATTTTGCACCTGCTTTGTATATACTTAAGATGTAATTTCTTTACATGGTAAGAACAAGATCTTCAGGGATTCAGTAAAAGAAGTATGTTTACATTTTTACTCTCTTTGCCAACTGCTAAAGTTGGTGTTACAGCTGGAAAGATTACTGCAGCAACAATGGGAAAAGAATTGGGGAAGGAAAGCTCACCTTTATCCAAAGACCTAGGTTCACAAGAAAGATTCCACAGAGGAGAGATTTCCAGAAAGAGATCCTTTCCCATGGCAGTCAGCCCTTAAATGAGTCTGTGAGGTCACGCAGATGAATTGCCTTCACCTGTGCTCCCATGGCTGACTCAGTCCTTTCCTCAGGTGATCAATCAGTGGTTCAGGCCGTGACTCAACAGTTCTTATACATCAACCTTTTTCTTTAAACATATAATCAAGTCTAAAGGATGATTAAACAGGTAATGGAATGAGGCATAATGTGACGTCTTACTGAAAGATAGTAGGGCAAACATGATATTTAAACCTTTTTTCAAGCTTGTGATAGATTAAGAAAGCACCATTATGTAGAAAAGTCTTCATGTTACTTTAAATATCCTGTAGATCTCCCATAAAGCTTTTGAGTAACATTCTTTGAGTAACATTCTCAGCCTGCATGTATAGAAATGAATCATATCACATTATAGCTGGCTATGCATTCTTCCCTGAGCACACTATGCTCTAAATTGCAAAATCCATTTTTATTTTCTTTTTCATTTGTCACCTCACCACTGGAAGGAAGGTTTCCTGGAGCGTATTCCATTGCACGTCTGACAATATCAAGTCTGCCTTCAATACATTAGTATAAAAAATTGAAGATAAATGATTACATTTACATGAGGTCACTGAACAAGCACAGGGGACAGAGAGCCTACAGGATTCATTGCATCTTCTGCTACAAACCACTCAGGGACTTCTTGATGAGAATACAGATGAAGAAAATTAGCAGGGAAATTCCAAAGGGAAAATAACTTATTTTTAGTGTTAATTTTTAGATAATTTCATGAATATTTGGGTAAATAAGCATTATATGAATATTTCCTCTTGTTGCCTGCCTTCTCACAATACAGCAGCATGCTGCACGGTGTTAGCCTCTCTTTGTCCTTACTGTAAGTCAACCACTTGCAGATGAGGCACTGATGGATTTTACCTCTGAGGCATTCTGCTGCTTAATACACAATTACTACATCATTCCAATCAGTGCATACATTCTCAACATGTTAATGCAATAAAGCATTAAAAGTGGTCAGTATAACCACAGTATAATGCTTTATGTCATATATGTGATCAAAAAGAGAAGGAAAAAAGAAGAAAATACTTGTAAAATCTGTACAAAGCAGACAGGCCAAGGATTTTTTTCTGGGCAGAAATACATTTTGGGATGCTAAGGAGAATCTGTAAATATTTTAACATTGCTACAAGCAAAGGGATTAACAGAGTAGAGCTCTTTGATCAATACTTGCAGCACCATGTATTATTTCCAATGGGCATGGACAGCAAAATGCTATTTATTGATTCAAGCATGCTACACATCATTGAAGTTTAATACAAGGGAACATGAAATTCTCTCTTGATCAGGAGTAAGCCACTGCCCTGACCTTAGCCTAATCAACCATTACTTGTGCTGCAGTAGCACTTGATGTTTCCTGGCCTCATTTTTTTGGGAGCTTTCCAAACCATAGAGAAATTCAGTCTCGGATATCAAGAGATTAAAGCATTAGATAATTTAAGATGAAATTAAATAAAGGTTGTGCAACAGAACAAATGGAAGTGAGGAATGACCACTGAGAGAGTATAAAGCTTGAAAACATTAAGCTCATTGACTAATTAGGTGTTTAGTAAGTACTACAGGATAAGAACCATTTTTTTTTTAATATTTTTCTAGCCTAAATAAATAGAAAGGAAGAACTTGGTTAGCTTTTGCAGTTTCATTTTCAGCAGTGCCATGGAAGCCCAAAATGAACAGCAAATGGGAGCACAGCAGGCAGACAAAAGTTGGTCCTTCTTGTAGCAAATCGAATACCACCTGATAAGACCAATGCCCAGTCTGCTCCAGACAATGCTCTGTAGCTGGAGCACAATGATTGAGGGTTACCAGTTTTCAGAAGAGATAGGCAAGGAAAGAAGGGGGGGAGAGTTGCCTACTATGTTAAGAAATTCATAGATTGCAAAGAGCTGCCTCTGAGAAATAATCATGATTAGATCAAGAGCTTGTGGGTAAAAATCAGGGACCAGACATGTAAAGGACATCTAGTGGTCAGTGTCTACTACAGGCTGACTGATCAGAGGGAGCCTCTAGATGAGGCTTGCTTTCTTCAGGTACAATAAATGTCATGCTTGCAGGCTCTCATTCTGATGGGGGTTTCAACCACCCAGATGTCTGCTGGGAAGAAATCTAGGAGACTCCTGCAGTGCATTGAGCATAACTTTTTGGACCAGGTCTTAGACAAAACAACCACAGGAGAAGCACTACTGGACCTAGAGCTCACCAATGGCAAAGAATCTCATTAAAGAGGTTAAGATTGGAGGAAGTCTGGCCTGTAGTGATCATGCTCTGACTGAGTTTTTAATCGCAATGAATATGGGCCTAGCAAAAAGCATAGTCATGACTCTGAACTTTAAGAGAGCTAACTTTTGGATGTTTAAGGAATTATTGAATGAGATTCCCCTTGGAAACTATCTCTAAAGACAAAGGAGTAAAGCAGAGCTGAAAGCTCTTTAAGGATACCTTTCTGAGAGCATGAGAGCTCTCCATCCATCAGAATAAGAAATCAGGTAGAGGAGGCAGGAAACAAGCATGGCTGAATAAGGACAAACTGAGGGAAAAGAGGAACAAGTATAGGTAGTGGAAGCAGGGATGGGTGGTCTTGGGAGAATATAGGGATATTTTCTGGACATGCAGAGGTAGGATCAGGAAAGCCAAGGCACAGATAAAACTGAACTGTGCGAGAAATGTGAAAAATAACAAGAAGGGATTCTAATGGGTACGTTGGTCAGAAGAGTCAGATCAAGGAGAGTGTAGCTCCTCTGATAAATTAAAAGGAAGAATTGCCTACAACAGACATGGGGAAGGCTGAGGTACTCAACAAGTTCTTTGTCTCATTCTTCACATCAGGCTTCCCATGCCTGTCATGTACTTGAATCTCTAGACAAGGTTTTGGGCAGAAAAATCCCTCCCACTGGAAGAGAAGTGCAAGTAGCCAGCAGAGAGAGGAGGAGAATGTCCCTCTCCACTCTGCCCTCATCAGGCCCATCTGGAGTAGTGTGTGCAAGCCTGGGACCTCAGGCAGAAAAAGGACACAGAACTGTTGGAGCAGGTCCAGAGGAGGGCCATGAAGATCTTCAGAGTGCTGGAGCACCTCTCCTGTGAAGAAAGGTTAAGGCAGCTGGGCTTGTTCAATCTGGAGGAGGGAAGGTTCCGGGGAGACCTCATTACAGCCTTCCAAGACGTAAAAGGAGCTTATAAACAGAAGGGAGAAAGACTTTTTCATGGTCTGATAGTGATAGGAGAGGGGGGAATGGCTTTAAACTAAAAGAGAGGAGATTTAGATTAGATGTAAGAAGGAAATATTTTACTACTAAGTGGCAAGACAGTAGCACAGAGTGCCCAGAAAAAGCTGTGGATGCCCTATCTCTGGAGGTGTTCAAGGCCAGGTTGGTTGGGACTCTGGGTAGCCTGATCTAGTGGGCAACAACCCTGCTCAAGGCAGGGGAGTTGGAAGCAGATGATTGTTAGGATCACTTCCAACCCAAGCCATTCTGTGATTCTATGACTCTATTCAGTACATAAAAGGAAAGTTCAAGAAAGCAGAGCATAGACATTTGTGAAATAAAAGGCCTATAAGAAAACATTGTTTGTCTTGTCATTCTGAGTCTCCTAAGATACACTGTAGGATTCTCACTCATTCATCTTACTGGAATATATACTAAATTACATGGTTCTATTTGGGAAAAATCAGCCTATTAACCCAATTCCTCTTTTTTTTTTTTTTTTTTTTTTTTTTCTCCCAATTTCTTCCAGTAGCTGAAATGTTTTGAAATAAATGGTGTTGCTCTCACCTCTCATGCAAAACCCTGCTGCACATGTGACTGCAAAGGAATAGCACAGACAAGGAAATTCATATCAAAGGCATTCCTACTGTTAAGACCTTTTGAAGACAAATTGTTGCAGTCAGCTTCGAAGTTCTGCCCTTTCTGTTCTTTTATTGTATAATATTTCTTATATTTTCAAGAAAGTTTGGATTATGCTAGATAAAAAGGACATATAATACAACTGCATTACTGTAAGGACCAGTAACACGTACTTGTAACAGGGCTAGCACAGGCAGCAGACTGAGCATCAATGTGAACCTCTTTTGTTCTCAACACTGAACATTGATTAATTCATCCCACAACAGTCTATGCCTGAAAATTGTGCTTACCAACTGCAGAAGAGACCAAATTCTCACTTCAGTGTGAGAAGAGGAACTCCCAGCACAAGCCAGCCCCTCAGCCCCTGATTCCCCATAGTTCTTAATCTACATTTGATAATGCTGTATAATACTGAATTCAAACCTACTTTGCCTATTTGAAAGTAGGTAATCTGAATAAAATGAAATAACTTTTGCTCAGAAGGGAACTCTCTCAGTTTTCCCTTCACAGCTGCATTTTTTGTTACTCAATTTCAAGGAAGTCAAAGTGACTCAAAAAACCTAACCTAATCTTTTTAAAGGGCTCATATATTGGCCTTTAATCTCTTCCTTAGGGACTGATTGTATCTAGGAAGCAAGAAGGAGTTTCCCATGTAAACTTTCAAAAAACTTTTAAGGAAGCATATTGCAACTCCCGTTGTTACTGACGAAAAAGGATAGTCAAGGAGAAAATCACTATGTACTCTTCATGTTTTAATTTAATATATCATATACTCCCCAAGAAGTTTGTAAGTGATATACATCAAAAACTGAATGTGAAAGTCCAAGGAAACCAGGTAAACACAACCATATATCCCTTTATATAAAATGTGATGTATTCCTAAAGAATAATTCTTGAAATAAACTTCCTTAAATTATCATTATTATCATTTTCTTTCTTTTTCTTTTTTCTTTTTTTACAAATATGAGCCTCCTTTTCCTGTCAAAGCATTTTGAGTTTTCTTCTGCGGTTACAAACTTTTCTTACGATTCATCAAAAGTTATGCTAACACTTCATGAGTGGTTTTAATAACCTTATTACCCTCTACTATTGCTATTACCAGAAATCACACATAATCCTAAATACCAGTGAAGGATTTCAGAGAACAAATGTCATTAGTATCGCTGAAATATGCTGTCACCAGCTTTAAAATGTCACCAATTCCAGCTACCACCTGACTCGAGCCCTCTCCAATGCTGTAGCCAACCTATGAGAACTCCTTTATGGCATCTGAACAAGTGATAGATGTTCTCTTGGCTGATAATAGAACTGATTCATAGACTACATTGTTTGTATACATTTATGTTAAGTGAGTAAAAAAGGCGGAAGAGGAGAGAGGACCACCTTTTCTCCTTCATAATGCAAACTTTATATGTAAACATGTGTAAGGAATTTTAATGAGAGGTACATTTTTAAACGTATTAAAATGAATTATGCAGGAAAACAGCAGGAGAGTAACAGATGTACAGATTCAAGGGTGACATGCTTAGTTTCACTTGATGAATGTTTGTTTTGTTGTTTTGAAAAATTAATGTAATGAAATATTTAAATTGAACAAGGAACCTTAAAATTGACTTGGGGGATGAGTTACTTCCATGCAAGGACAAGGTTTTATTACAGAATATGTGCTTATGGCATCTGAATCAGGACTCTATGAACAACTACTGCATTATTCCAGACATTTCACAGATACCTTAGAGACAGCAGAAAACCTCATGTCCAAACTATGGTAAAACCTCTTGCGGACAATGAGGCCAGAGTACAAAGTCTTCACAGCAAACTCAGAAGACAGCGTTTCTAAGTAAAATGATGGTGGGATGATAGTCCTCCAAAGCTTCTGGAGGCTGGCAGGTGACCTATGGTCCAAAATATTATGGACTATGCTTTTCACCTTCACCTGATAGTGACAGAAATAGCAGTGAAATTTAATTACCTTTCTTTCAGGTACTTTACCAAAGAAAAGAGTTAGAAAATGGTGAGAACCATATCCTACTTCATACTGCTATCCCTCTAAAGCTTCTATTTGCTTTTCTAGTTCCCAATCTATGTTTTTTTTAGATCAGTGAAACTTTGTCTTCGAAAAATACCTTCCAGGTATTTAAATTTGGGCATCCAAATCAAAAGGACATATAAAAACCAAGCAACAGATTCTCTGTGTAGCTTCTGCAGCTTTCATCACCAAGAGCTGTGAGGGAGTTGCATGTGCTTAACTCCCCACTGCAGCCCATACAGCATATATAGAAAAAGTATTAATTTGCTGATTGTCCAGCTTGAGATCAAATCCCAGAATTATAAATAAGAGTGAGGTTGTAATGCCCAATGGAAAGTGACTGTGAATGAAGCAACAAACAGAAATTATTAACCTTGCCCTCGGTGCCTCAGAAAATCAGAAAATTATTATTTGCAAAGAGTAGGAATGTTCCTGAGAATATTCAGCCTTTCCTCCATGTGAAAATTGCTCATGAAGCAAGTAAAGAAGAACAGAGGAGGTTAGGATGACATAACTTGCATGCCGAGCCTTTGAAATGATAGCCTTGTGAGAAAGAACATGAATCAGAAGGATTCTTAGACTCGAAACAGCAGAAAAACAAAACAGAAAAAAAACCCTCCCATTTTCCAGTACTATGTTCTTTACCAGTTAGAATGGCTCATATCCAAGAAATGCAAACTAACTGCATATGACTGATGCAGCTGCAAGGTTGTTTTGCAAAAACAAATGAACTTTTTGTGGCCCAATAACGTGACTTAACTCCAACTATGAACAGATCACTACCAATAACAGTACCAGCAACAAAAACCCTCCTGGCTAAAATAATCTAAATTGCACAATATGTGGAAATTTCATTATTTTTATAACAATTTAACCTCAAGAATTATCTGTGTATCTGCCAGACACTCTTCTCTCTTACTCAGTATCTTTATTCCTGATACACAAGATCCAGAAGCAGAGCACGTTTTTCATGGTGGACTTTACCAAACATATATTTTAATATTATGAAAATTCAATTAAACAGCAGAGTACAATTATCTGTTCACTGGCAAACAGGCAGTGTCCATTAGTTCAGCTCTGCTTTGCTGAACTGTGTTCAACTGCTCAAAGCATTCAACTGTTTCATTATGAGATTTCATCAGACACCCTTGGCTCCGGCACAACAGCACAGAAAATGGGATGCACAAAGTCCACTGCTCCCTGTGTTTTGTCTGCTGCTGCTTGAAAGATGGCTCCATTCTTGATGGAAATGGTTTTATAAGTATTTCACATGTTAGCATAGCTTCATACATGTATGGTTTGTACTAGCCATGTCTATTAGCAATTTTCTATCTTGACGCTCCCCCCTCCCTTTTAGACCATAGAAAATGAAAATTAACTGTAGTGGTTTTGCTTTCGCCTCCCATCAGTCAAAATGCCTTATAAATCAGCAGTTATGTTATTTTATACCATGTTAGCCACGTGCAGCCTTATGTCCCGGTGTAACTTCCTACCAGTGCACACAAGGCCACCCTGTCCCTGCACAGCCGAGCTGGCAGCCCCACGTTGATGGCACACAGTACATCTGATTTAATTCCCATTTAAATCTGAAACTCTCAATAGAGCCAGAAAGAGCCTTGATCCTTGGAGATGTTTCAAGGGAGCTGCCCCCCTCACTGATGCAGGCTGATTTCAGATCTGAAATGTCATGCACAATTACCCCAAAGTCCTTGACTCTGAATCTCCAAATAACTCCCAGCACTATGCAGGCTTTTCTCTTTCCCCTGACAACATTCAGAGCTTGATTTGAGTAAAGCACAAGATTTGTCCTTCAGAAGTACTTGCTAAAATGGGAGCCCTGAATGTACACAGAAAAAAAGTACAGTATTTCTTTAAAAAAATTAAGCAGAAGAATCCAAACTATTGGGAAATAGATAGTAATAATGCCTCACAATGCAGGCAGCCTAAAGATTTCCGGACTGTTTTTTATTCAATTCATGTTTTGAGATCTCCCTAATTAGGACAAAACCTCCTTCTTCATGTCAGAGGAACGTGTAGAGACGTGTTATATTGGGTTTGTATATTATACTGGTGTATATATATCAGCTTTGTATTGTCTTTCAGCATGATAATTGTGTATTACAGTTGCTATATTGAGCTCATGTTGGGGTTTTGGGATATTACTGTATTGCTCTTCTAAGTCACAATCTCATGTAATGTCAGATATCTCCAAATAAGTAAATCAGGTATTAAAAAATTGAACACTTCTCATGTGGAATACCTGAAGGAATCTGCTTGAGGAGTATTGGATTCTGACAATCAGAAAGAGTCTCAGAAGGAAGGAAAAAGAATTTTATATGGCTGTTGAAACTCTTTCCTACAGTCTATAGTACAGAGACTCCAAACTGGCCGTTTTTATTTTTATATGCTGACAAAACTAATAATCATAACAAAGACTACAGAACATATCAGAACCTCCTCTCAACCAGGCAGCAATAGCCATGGGAAAACAGTTATAATGCCATTAAGTGCCTGCTCCCCGGCCTCGCCTGTCTGTTAGCTCACCAGCCCAAAGACATTCTCAGCACTCTGTCAACTTGCTACTCACGAAAATAAGAATAAGCACACAATTTTACAGCAAATCGGCAAAAAGAGGAAAAAAAAAAAAGGGGGGGGGGGGGAAGTCTTTAACCAGGAAATTAAAACCAGGATCTAACAAAAGTTTGAAACATGTTTCTAATTTTGGCAAAGGAGGAGACTCGGAATCTTAAAAGCTGTCTTCTTGTCTGGAGTAGAGCTTTGAGATTTCCAAACAGACAACAAACAGTGAAAAAGCTTAAACACACAGAAAAAAAAAAAACACCAACAAACAAACAAACAAAAAGAATGAAATATATCAGGATCTCAAATGCAAAGGAATGTGCTGAGAATTGGCTGTTTTTAAGACTGACGCAACTTGTAAAAGCTAGCACGGAAGATGAGGAACTGTTTTAAATTGATAGATGCTTTGGAGTTCTGAGCAAGAGAAAATAGGAAATATCTAAGAAATTGTTATTTTGGTTTTGGCAGATATTAGGGACAGACCTTTAAAATGCCACAAGAGCAAAAAGATATCCTCTTTGAAGGGAAGATGAGCACTCTTCTAAGAGCTGAGCTCAATTGCTAAAGCCTGTAAAAAAGGATTGATGTGTGTGAATGTTAACATTCATGGCTCAACTCTCTATCCAACTCGTCTGAGATTTAATTCCAAGAGTCAGGTATTCAACAAATTAAAAGCAGTATCCAGATGGAAGATGCAGACAGCAACAATCTCAAAAATTAGCACACAGAAGTAAAATGTCAGGGAACTAAATTCCTTAGAAGCGATTACCTAGAAGAGCAGATTTATAATATGTAAAAACAAAATAATACCCATGAAAACAAACACAATCTGACTTTAGGAGGTAATGAGCTTGAACTAAGATGTGGGATTAAAAATTAGATTTCTTTGAGATCTGCTGGTCCCAAAAAATATTTGGAAGAGCTACGCACCAATTGCTTTTATTATTCTTAGCACTCCAAACTTGCTATGAAGGACCAGGTAAATCTTTCTGTCCTTGCTCTCACCTTCTCTATTGTAAAAAATGGCCAAAGACCACTCATTATAATACCCTGTGAGGCAATTCACCTGTGAGATGTTCAAGTACCAACGGCATTGAAGGAAATGGAAACAGATAAGAGTATTGAACAACAACAGCAACAAAAAAACATCCAAAGCTATCCAAGTAGAAAAAGAATAGAGTTGTTTTTAATGTAAGTGGACATTGATATGCCACTATACGTTTGGTGATTCAGAGGAGTTCTTAGCTTGCCCAAACAATTCAGAAAAATTGATTTTGATCTGTCTGGAATGGTGAACTTTTAAGACATAGATTCAGAACTACTGTTCAGAACCTCTCTGAATGTAAGGCTCAGCGATGGGAGAGAGAGACCATTGCTGTTTGGGACAAAAATAAAGCAATTTTGTAAGGGTGATTTCAGCATGCACTGAGAAGCCTTTCTCGACCATTTCAGGAAAAAAAAAATAAAATCATATGTATACATGTATGTATTACTCTATTTATATATATAGAAGCAGTGTTGCTGAAAAATGGATTTGCAAGCAATTCTGGTACTACCAGAGCTCAAATGTTGGACTGCAACTCAAATCTTTCCAAGTTGGTAGCCTGTATCTAAATCTATAGAAATCAACAATGCAAAGCATATCCAGTCAGTATCTTACGTACGTATCAGAGCTCAAAAAGCCCAAGCAAAACAGACAAAGCAAGACAAGTAGCTGTCATACAGGCTTAGCTCTGATGATATAAACTTGTTATCAGACAAGGTTATCAGACGACAGAAGGTTTCTCCTGTCTAATGTGTCAAAACATTAACACAAAACATTAAGCAATTTGGACTGCACTGAGAAGGAGACAGCAAAGGATCATCTCCAAGTCCTTGCCACTGAGCCCCAACTGAGGCACTGCTGATCCAGTATGGAGGAATCTGTGCCACCAGCAGGCAAATCCTTCCTGTAGGAGCAGGGAACTGACAAGATGCAGATGGTGTCTGATCTAGGTCTGCAGGCACAGGACGTGCAGATGCAGGACTGTATTTACAAGGTCGGTGCAGCTGAGGTTGGCTTAAAACCCAGGAAGGAAGTCTTTGAAATGTTGGCATAAAAAAGATGGTGACAGCAAGGCAACACTAGCTGTGAGGGAGACACACTGCACCAAGCTGTCTGGAACTGGGAAGAACGACAGGGAACCATTTCAGCAATGGAGGCACTCTCTACAAGCTGCTCAGCAACAAGGAAAAAGGCATGCAGTCAGCTCTTCTTCCAGTAGTTGCTCGTGCAGATTAAACTTGTTCACACCAGGGAAGAAGCAGGCAAAAAAACACTGGAAAGTGACAAAATAAGGATTAAACCAAAGGACAGATCTATGGTAGTTCTAAATGCTGCTTTTCTCTCACAAAAAGTGTGCACCATGAAGTTTCTATTATGGTCTGTAACAAAAATCTCTCTGCTCAGATGTGTGGTATAAGGATTTATATCCTAACTTGGCATTGTCTCTTCCCCTGAATAATCTTTCTTTACTACATCTGCCTTCAGTGGTATACATTGACTGCTGATGGACCCAGAGTCAACAGTGTGTGATATTCTGATTTCCTGCTTGCTGGTTGTAAGTCCCGATAGCTACATTTAATTTTATTAAATGCATTTGTGCTGGCTACAGCCTTTCACAGGCCTCTGCAGGGCTCTGTTACAGCCTTCAGTTTGAGACTGGACTACTCCAGATTCATCACGTCCCTGGAAAAAGGGCTAGATTACAATGTCATTTTCTACAGCAGTTATTGCTGGTCACTTCCTACATCGCTCTTTTCCTGCAGAGGGCCAGAAACACGATGATAAATATAATTATATGTTGTTTTTGTTGTTATTGTTATTTTTCTTCTTTTTTTTTTTTTTAAATTGAAAGATGCGCAGCAATCAGGCAGAAAGGTTTTCATGTTCACTGCTAGGTATGGGATACGATGCATGAGAAATGATAAAGAGGTATCAAATTAGCCATTGATTCAGCTCCCCTAGTGGTAACTGAAAACCATTATGTGGCGACTGCTCTTTTTTGGGGGTCTGTTTGAAGTGTGTTGGTGGTCCTCATGTATCTCCTAGGAGACAAACATCTGCAGAACAAAACCCACTATCAAAATCAATATGATTAACATCTTTTTGAAGTGCTCCACTTAAAGGATCTTAAAGGATGGGTGTATCTTCTTCCTGATCTTACGAGTTGATCTTTCTTGTGTGACATATATAAGCTTTGAGCTTCTAAATTGTTTTTTTTTTTGTATAAAATAACAGTTTTATTGCCCAAGTCTGACAGTCTGGTTTGACATATTAATTTTTATATACTTGGTAATACTAACATTAGGAATCAACAGTTTCAACTACCCCTAAAATACTTCAATACCTAACTACCAATGTAGTTTAATGGGGCTGAGGTACTTCTCAAACTACTTTAAAAATGCCCATGGTATTATATTAGGAAGAGATACTGCAGGGTTAGCAAGGAGCCCACTTGCCAAAAACCAATAAAGAAAAGTCTTGGGAAAACAAACAAACGAACAAACAAAAAAAAACTTTTAAAATTGAGTAATGCTCACTTTCTTTATTTTTTTCCATATTGAACTGCTACTGTCCCAAGTATGTCTTCTGTTTTCTTAGCACTGACACTAAATCCCGGGATGAAATGTCCAGTAGACAATATCAAAACCAGTCACCAGAGCCACACAATGCACAAAAGGACTGCATTTCATTGAAATTAGAGGTAGGCAAAATGTATTTCTACAAAAATGAAAAATGAAAAGCATATCAGAAAAAATGCATTAAGGATATTAATGACTGTAAGGCAGATGGTGTTCATGGTGCTTCTGCACTGGGTGAGCTTATAGATGGAAATTCACACAAGGATATAGTAGGCTGCTGGGTCATATTTTCTTAACTTGAATAGGAACTACACATCAAAATGGTGTAAATAACAGTTCTGAACTTCAAAACTTACTCCATCACAACATTATGGTATTTGGAGAAAGAGAGACAAGGGAAGGGAACGAAAAAATTAAGGCTTATATTCAGTCAATTCAAAGTATAATCATTAACCCAATAGCAGAAGAAGCAAATTGTATTAAACAAGGTAATACTGTAGGTGAACAGCACCCACAAAAACTGCAGCATTTTTGGAAGGGTTAAAATCTGCATTTTTTGAAGATGAAAGTCATACATGCAGTGACACTGGTAAAGCTTGCTCTTTGCAAACTACATTTTTATATCATCCCAATAAAACCAATGCTGAAGCACTGCTTTCTCTTCCCTTTTCTTATTTTTTCTTTTATTTCTTGTTTGCTGAACAGTAGCAATTCAGAAATACTGTATACTCAAGAATTTTATATAGGGTAGTGGTAGAAATGCTACATACAAAATGCTGTTTTAATGAGCTTTAACAAAAAGGATGCATATAGAATCAGACATCCAGCACCTTTCCCCTCCCTCTTGATGTTTCTCACATTGTAGAAGGCAAATTGCAGGCACATCACAGACACGATAGCAGTTACAGTAAAATGAAGGCTGTTTTGCCTCTTTAAAGTTCCTGTGATTTAACCCGGGAAAGACCTTTCTATGATGTTATGATCAAACAATTCCATTCAGACAAAAAAGACTAACAGAAATGGCCAAGAAATTGGGATTCTGCAGCTGCTAAAGATGGCTGATCATCATAATGTCATTGTTAGTGGGGAAAAAAAATCAAATAAAACGTTATACATCAGTTTTCTCAGCATTTTCAAGCTGAATTGCTCTTCTCTGTTTTGCAGTACCATTTGAGGAGGAAAAAAAAGAGGGAGAGACTGTCTTCAATTATGCAAGAAGCTCCTGGTATTCAAAACAAATGGAAACTGCTGTTGTGATAAGCTCTTCTTTTGTCTGAATGAATTACAAAGGGAAAGATCTTTCTGCTCTACTTGAGAGACTTCATGCCACTCCGTGCTTTCGAGGTGGGAGCTGTGCAGCAGAGTCCTCGATGTTCCCCTGGCCAAAGGAAAGATTTATTTTTTGAGGGATGAAAGGAAAATGGCAGAAAGGCAAGACCAGGAAGGCAGAATATCCCGTTCTTGTTATAAGACACAAGTACCAAACATCTACACAAACTACTCGAGCACACAGAAGCACTTGGAAGACTGGATAAGTATTATCTCCTTTGAGCCAGTTTCTCTGCAAGAACTAGCAAGAAAATTTGGAGAAAACGCACCATACAGCCCTGATGGAGCAAAACTACCTCTGTGAAGTGCCACCTCAATGTGTTCAGAGACAGAATCATTCATGTCACCGTGCTGAGTGGTGTAAGTGGCAGGGACCAGGTGCACATCACCTGGATGCTTACTGATTTACAGTAGTGTTCCAAAATAGGCTAAAAAAAATCGATGCCCCAGTTTTATTGGGATATCTGAAAAGGACAGTCCCAGAGGCTTCCAATTCTAGCTGAAATATGGACTTCCAAAGCAGTAGATCAAAGATCTTATACTTGTACATTTTTAAGCTTCAATAAAACTTTTGTTTTCAGGTTAGTTGGAATTTACAGGGCAAAGGTTCTGACTGAAACTTCTGACTGAAACTTCTCCATTCTTCAAATTTCAGAATGTTTAATCTGACTTGAAAGCCAGTGGAAAAGCTAGTGGAGAGTGAGGGAAGAATGAGGCAAGAAAGGGTTTGTCTATAAAGGAGCTGAAAGGGAAATAATTCCCCTTGGTAAAAAAAAAAAAAGAAAAAGAAAAAAGAGAAAAGAAAAAAGAAAAAAAAGTACAAAGAAGAAAAGAACACAAACTGATTTCTGGATATTATTGAGCATAACACACTGTTAGCTCATGAGGTTAGCCTCCGTTATCCTGTGCTCAGCTAGATTGATGCCCTTGCTGAAGTTAGCATTTTAGTTGGCACAGGTGTGACAACACTCTACTGCAGCAGGAGGGCTTGCAAAGCAGATGTACTCCATCATTTAAATTGTCCTGAAGGGACTAATAAAGTAATGCAGGAAAAGTTATGCCAAGGGGAAGAAACAGGAGGAGTTTTGCCACTGCTGGCCAGAGTTGATGTGAAAACAAAATTCCTCCCTGAAATCTGAATCATGTACAAATGAGTTTACAATGTTCCATGCTCTTATTTGCATGCTTTTATTTGTTTGTTTTGCTTTATTTCAAATCGCCAGCCCTTCAGACCTGTGCAATCTGAAATTCAAGCTGTGAATCTTTCTGGCTCATAAATTTTGCCTGCTATAACACCTGCGCAACTCGTCTGTCTGGTCTTGGATTTTGCAAGTGCATCCCAGGAGCAGTGCTGTCCCTGCACCAGAAACTTGTCAACACTTCTATGGCTGACGTATGAGTATGATAGAATTCAGTGCACCTGCTCTCAGCTGTGTTGCTTACACAGTGTGGTATTGTGTAGAAAAGTCTTTTTTGCCCATCAGCAGATATGTCTGTCTTTGCATATAAGGGGGAGAGATTTGCTGAATCATTAGATGTACATAGTCACTCTCCAAAGCAAAAATTCACTTTGAGGTGAAAAGAAAAATGTATATATTAAAATTAATTTAGATAAACTGAGACACAGTTCATTACCACTAGATATTACAAATGATAAAAGAATGCAGTTCTCCATTCATGCTACAGGCTTCTGGAAATATTAGGAAAGATTTGACAGGTGATACTGTGATAGGAAAAAAAAAAAAAAAGGAAAGGAAAAAATAAACCAGAATGATCTTTTCTCATTTATATGCCATATTGTTCTCTAACTTCAATGTTATAAACCAAGCCAAAGATCTTAATCCAAACCACAGTAATGCTGTTTTGTACATCACTACATGAATTACTACAATACCACAGACAAATTGGTCTTATGCATTTTTGTTACTTCCAGATGCAAAGTAATAACAAAAATTGTATGAAAGAATTTCTCTTTAATTATACAACCAGATCACGAAACTCAGCATTTCATAATAAGGTTATTTAAATTCAAAAATATATAGCTCTTTTCCTAAGGACTTACAGACCAGTACCAGCATAAATAAAACAAGACAAATATGTACCACATCAGATCTTTAGACCTTCCCCATCATCAGCATCTTTACGTATTTCTGGAAAACCAGGTCTTAGACAAACTTGGTACTACGTCTTTTCTCACACAAATTCCTTGAAGAGCCCAACTATGCGATTTAGCACTGATACAAACCTCCTAATGTCTGAAATACGAATTAGCCCAACTCATGTTTCTCCAAGATATAGATACATATATAGCTACTGTGCTTTACTGCATTGATATCTAATTCTGTATCATGCTAGAAAAAGGGAGAGTTTGTTTGAACTAAATGGAAATGAGATGAGGGTTTGATTGGATGGGGGATTTTTTCCCTGTAAAGTATCCCTTTGTCGTTAAAGAATATATAATCTTCAAATTCTAAAAAACTCTAGGAAATCAGGAATGGAACTTTACAGCAAGACATGGAAATGTGTGATATGAAACCAGAAGCATTTACCTGAATGGCAGCTCAGCAAGAACAACTGGTTACATAAACATAACTCTGGAAAAGAGAAGAAAGGAGCTAAAGATGGAGAAACCTCTGTTGTTCAGTGATCAGAAATGACACATTTGAAATTCCTATGAATAGTAAGGATCAAAACAAATATTTTCTGACTTTTAAAGGCTTGTCTTTGAAAGGAAGGAGACAATCCAAGGAACACTTGATTTCAGCTGAAGTCATAAAACAGTGGACATCTATAACTTAAGAGTGTATACAGGTTGGATTAAGGTCAAGTTGCATTTGGCTGAATATTAGAAGAACAGAGTTGCAGCACTGATGAGGCTGGCCACACCACAAATACCTTCATAAGCCACAAAACCCAGCCACAGAGACCTAACTAGGGAAGCAGCAGGTTGTATATTTTCTACTAATTCAGTATCCCTCCTATAGTTCCTTGGGAAGAAAGCCTATTTTTATGGCCAAAGTCTACGTGGTTTTAATTGTTACATGATGTTTGAATAATTGAACTATAATTTTCCAGGGACTCACTTTTCTGATGGCTGTATTTGCACTGAGACATCTCCTAATGTCTAATGTGATCTAGGCAAAAAGTCCACAGAGCCCATCCTGCATTAAGCAGTTTTCCATAGGAGCCTGAGCAGGGCACTGCTGCCTGCACACTGCCAGGACACGGGAAGCATCTGGTGTGCAAAGTGGGATGATTTACACTGACCTCATGGTCATTCACCAGGACTTGGGGAGGACAATAAGGAAGGCATTAGAGACTCAGATTGTCTGTCAGAGATAAAGATTATGAACTGACAGAACTAAAAAGGATGTTTTTAGGGTTCAAGATGTAAAAGAAGTTTCTGCTAACAAGGAGGTGAGCACATGCATTCACAGAGCACAGAAATTGAAGATAACAGTGGTTCCATAAAAAAATAACAGTCAGGTATTGGAGACAGGATAAAGAAACAGAAAATCTGTTGAACAGTCATTTTACAAAAGTCTTTACATGGATCGTATTTTCTGATATAGTAGGGAAGGATGTTGACTGCAGTCATCAGATAATAATGAAAATATTTACATTACTGAATTTACAGAATGTAGAGAATGTAAAAGATTCAGATAACATTAAAATCATAAACGTTAAAGGAAGTGAAGATACAAATGAGGGAAATTTTATTTTTCTGAACACAGATCTTTCCTGAGGATAACAATATGTATAAGATAATCTTTTTAAACCAGCTTTAGTGAGTATTACCAGTATGAAACTTAGCAAAGCATGGTTTAAATTCTCTGTAGTACTCAACAAGTGTTTTAAGCTAACTACAAACCAGTACCTAGTTAGTTTCTCCCTTTGACTCCTGTTTTGTCTTGTCTAAAAGTCACATACATATCCATGTATATACATGGAGAGATAGAAAAACATGGATATTTATAGTAATTTATTACTCACCTCAATAATGTGAAGTAAACTCCCAAGAATACAGTTTTGGAATAGTTTTTAAGTGTTTTATGCATACAGATCAAGAGACACAATTAAACAAAAAGATAAAGAAGCAAACTAAAAGAAAGGAGCTAACAAATTCTCAAACAACACATTTTAGGTTAATACATTCATTCAGAAAAACAATTAACATCATCACTAATGACATATAAGATACCATTTGTTCATCCAATCAGAAAGAAAGAAAAATAATGTAAAAATGCTTCCATCCATTGCACAGCTAATCCTCAACTGAAATAGTTTTTTCTCATGTCTTAGTTGTGATCTCCTAGTAAAAATGTAGTTAATTCCATGTTCTAAGTCTACCTCCCTGAAGCAAAGATTAAGTATGTGAATTTACTCTTTGTGTTTAAGAGAATCCAAGAGATGACTATGCAGAATACTGAAACTAATCAGAGAGGTAGAAAATACCTGTTCGTTCTGGTGAAATGAGTCCACAGAAATGCAGTGCTCTGGCCCTCTTCAAGAGAAGAACGTATGACTAGTTATTATTTTTTTTAGCCATTATTTCAAGAACCATCTTCCTGCCTGAGGTATTTGCAAATATATCTGAATCACTGCAGATCATTTTTCCCTGTTTAAGAGTTTCAAAATGCCAGTCACTTGTTCTTGTGCGGTTCTTAACCTATGCAAAAATAGTGTTTACTTTTGCTTTCTGGTCATCAGGCATTTGTAACCTGGCAGTAAAATTACAGCTAAAGTCCACATAGAGCTACTAAGAATCATAGAATCACATGGTCATGGAATGGCTTGGACACCAAGGATCATAAGGTTGTTCCAAGACCTCTGCCACACGCTGGGTTGCCAACCACTAGATCATGTAACCAGATCAGACTGATATCAGATTGATCAGGTAGACTAGATAGAAGAAAGAGGAAGATACTTGAGCATGTATTGCATTCATGTGTCTCACTATCTAGAAGTTTTTGCCGAAATAGGAATTGGACCAAAGCCCTCTGACAACCAAATGTATTCAGAAAGCAAATGAAATTTAGGAAGTACTACAATTACTAGAAAATGCTGCGAAGAAGCATAATGGATAAATAACAAAACTGAGGGAAATTTCTGTGAAATTCCAGAGAGAAAACTAAGAACTTGTTAAGCTTCTGCATGTATTCAGGGGAGAAAATATATATATATTTTTAAGACATCCAGGTATACTGGGAGGTGAACACTTCAAAAACTGCAAAACTGCACTCAAATTTCACACATCGAAAAAGAGATCAAGTTGTTACTAACATAATTAGGCATTTTTACTTGAATTCTGTAGTTGAGAATATCATAGATTAGCAGGATTTCATTTTTAAGTCCTCTGTGTACCAGTAAAAAGAGATGTGGCATTGGAAGACTCAGGGCGAGCTACCTTCATCGTTAATAATGCCCTAAACACCTTGATTGAGATGTACAGTGCTGTGTTATGATGTATTCATTTGCTAACTCCTCTTTTTAAGGGGAATAAGGGACTATACAATTATTTTCATTCGGGGCTGCACTTTTCAGAGTATAAGGAAATGTAACAGGAAAAAAAATGAACCTATTAGGCCCTGGTCAATTTATCTCAAAAAAGCACTGCTAATAAATGGAAAACAAAAACAAAACACTAAAAAATCAACCAAGAGCTACTCCGAATATTTATGAACTTCACATGGAATCTGCTGAGCATTCATGTTTTGCAGATTTCTTGAGACAATTGCTCTTTCTCAGTCTGCAAGAAATGCAAAGATACTAACTAATTATTTATGGGACAACCAATTATCTTGCACTATATTTCTAAGACTGAGCATCATGACATGCCTATTAGTTGAGCAAGCAGGACAGTGGAGCAATTCCCTTTGGAATGAAGTGAATCCAAGTAGTTGGACAGAGAAGCACCCTTAGCAAGAATAATTCACTAATAAAGATGTAACAGTGCTCAATTTACTTAGCCATTACACATTTGATCAGCAAAACATTTTGAGTGTCAGAAAATAACCCTTCCACTGTCACTGGCTTGAAGTAGAGCAGTCTGAAGTTGCAACTGCTCAGCTCTATAGGTTATTTTTCAGACAACAGGCAGACAGTAGTTGAAGTCAGAGAGTGAAGAATGATATACTTTTGCCTTGGGCACACACAGAATAAAGAGCATTCAGGGTGGCCTGTGTGTGCAGAAGTGAGGCTGCTTTACTCTTTTCTGATGTACTGTTGGTCTAGACCAGCTTAGATGTGCCACTTCTGCTTGTGTTCAAATGCTGAGGCACACAACAGTTGAAAAAAAAAACAAAACAAAACAAACCAAAATAAAACAACCTGAAAATGAACTAAATATACATCTCATTTACCATGGAAACAATAGATGGGAAAGAACCTGAAAAGAAGAATGTCTGTGGTATACTTCAGGCCAGCATAACAGTGGCCTACAGGTTACCCATTGTGAAAGCGAGAGCTGTGGGGCTTTACTGACAAAACTGCTCAGCAGCATGTGGAAGCTACCTACTCCAGTCCTTTGATCATGACTTGATAATCAGGCACAACTGCACCACAACACATGCATATTTTATCCTCCAGACACAGTATATGAACACACACATATATATCCTATTTCCTCACAAGCACTGCATCTTAGGGAATGCTACTGGGGAAGATGGTATGGATGGAAGCTAGCTGCCAAAGTGGTTTGTCTGGTCCATAATACCACTGCCACAGGAAGCAGGGTAATACAAAGTAGACTACAGCCAAGCCAACTTGGACCTGGGATTGTTTAGTCTGAAGAAGAGGAGGCTCAGGTGTGACAACATGTGCTCTCTTACAACAACCTAAAAGGAGGTTATAGCATGGTTGTGATCAGCCTCTTCTCCCAAGTAACAGTGATAAGACGAGAGAGAATGGCCTTAAGTTGTGCCAGGGGAGGTTCAAGTTGCATAGTAGGAAAAATTTCTTCCCACAAAGAGTGGTGAAGAATTGGAACAGGCTGGCCAGGGAGGTGGTTGAGTCACTGTCCCTGGAGGTGTTCAAGACGAGGATACATATGGCACTGAATGACACACTTAGTGGCGTGGTGGTGATGGGCTGATGGTTGCACTAGATGACCCTACGATTCTATGACTTTTCTTGCAGGCCTAATCCAACCTGTTTCTAGACAGCAAGCTTGCAGTAAAACATGAGAGTTTAGGTGAGAAATGAGGACAAAAACTTAAGATGCTCACAATTGCCTGCTGGGCCAAAAGGAAATCCAGCTGACTATACACGATCAATTTCATTTAACCCTAAAAGGATTGATTAGCTTTCTCTCACAGTAAGATCATGTCTTGACAAATAGAGGTTAATAACAGATAGTGTTGCATACTTCCGCTAATGTTCTCTGGTTCCTCATGTTTTAACTGAAATCTATAAAGAGGTCACAGTAATAACTAGAGATGATTTTCTTTCTATGTCAATTATTGAGATGCTTGAAAGATAATTTTCAGAGTCTGACTGATTTTCCATGTACACTAGGAGACTGTTTCTCCTGCCTTCTCCATGCAGGAAGATAAACAACTGCCCAGAGGTTGATAAACAAGATGCTTCTATTTTTACTAGGAAGTTTAAGTACAAGTACATAACAGATACATAAGCTGAGTAGCAGCTCTAACAGAAATTACATGAAGAAGAAACTAGGACTGACTTGTTTTTTTGCAGTTGTCAAAGATAAATGAGTGGCTAGTATCACTTGAATTGATCCAACTGCTCTAATGATGGTGTTTGTTCTCTGGCTTCTTAAGAGGAAGACAAATGAACACAAGAAGTCTTTTAAATATGGATTCAAAGAGTGCCCTATACTAATACTGAGATGCAGATATTCTCTTTTTTGTGTATCAAATAAACTCTGATAATTTCTAATTACCTGTGTTTGCAGCCAAAGAATCTGTCCTCCCAAAATGATATACAATGGGATCTTACAAATATACAGCGGATAATTGAGTTCAGCTACTGACTTTACTCCATGCTGCATTATACTTTATTTACATCTGAATGGCACTCAGGTAAACAAAAACTTCTAAAATACTCAGTTCCCCGATAATCCTTGCAACTAAGTGACATGCACACACTGCAATTAAGAGAAAATAGTATCAGACAACTTTGCCATCTGGAAGTCTTCTTCAAGAAAGTAAGAGTAGATTTGAGTACTTAACTGAGAAAGCAGCAAAAGTTACAACCATTAACATTCAACTTCACTGTATGTTTTGGAACAAGAATAATATTGTATCACACAATCTTATCCAGACTCCTATTTTGATGTTCCACATTGTTTCTGTCAAATATCAATCCCTGACTAATTTAAAATAAAAATAAAATAAAAATAAAGTAACGATTTCTAGGTACTAGCTATCATTTGTTATTACATAGCTCTTCTTGCATCAAGCATTGTAAAATATTCTATTTCTTACTCTGGGACAACTGGAAATGTGACCATGGAGTATGCATGATTCTAATGATGAAACTGCTCTGCCCAAATCCTTGCTGTTCACATTCCTTCCATTGGGTGTTGCTATGATATTAAACAAATTACAACTGTGACTTAATGTATGCACACAGAAAAGTATGCCAAAGGTTTGAGGTCTCTACCTACATTGCTTTGCCCGTTGTTTTAGACAGCTGAATCTGCTGTACATTACACAGATAACATATGTTAGCTGATGCTAAGAAAATCTGTCAGTGACTACTTGTGAAAAAGAAGGCCAAAAAACGAAGTATTCCAGCTTGCACTAAAAGTTTTATATTCTTTCATGAAGGTGATTTGACTGCAATTTATATGTACATTGCGGCACACAATTACTGTATGCAGTAGCTGTGCAGATGGCTCTCTTTTAATTAGAGTATTTAGTGCATCTTCTGTATAAAGAATCAGGAAATGAATAAGGAGAAATTTAATGAAAGTAACCAAAAAAGGAAATAGTATAATGAAAGTTTAAAGAAGAAAAAAAATAGAGGATTACTTAAGGCATAATTATTACAAGGATTTTTGTTCACTTAATGCCAGAAACTCTAAATAGCTCTTCAGACAGTTTGAGGAAGAAGTCTTTGAAGATCTGTGGCCTTGGGGAGGTCCTGACAAACACTAAGAATCAGGCACCTGATCGCTAAACTTTACAGTCGATGACCATAAAGATGACAGCTGAAGATTTCACAAAGAAGATATACTAGCTGTGACTGACTTTTTGATATGGCTGGGGCACACCACTGAATGTATTTTATGAAAATCATCAGAAAATCGCAAGGTTTCATGAAACTACGGCAAGTGCAAATGGTATAAAATCACTTTGTATTTGAACTATCCTCAGTACTAAAAGCTACTACTATTAATATTAGTAACTGTAAATAATAGAAGCTGCTATGACCTGAAATTCTGGTCTTTTTATAGCCTTTAATGCAGTTGCTGATCTATTTATACTCTTAGGTTGTTAGAAAAGCACTGGCATTTACCTGAGTGGTCTTTGCTCTAATTGGAAAATATCACACACAATATACACATTAAAGAGGGAGAAACAGACCAAGACAACATGATTTTTATACACGCTTACATCTGCAACTGTCAGACACAAATGCTTGAATATAAGAACTTGGGCAGGGAATAAAATATTATGGGACAAAAATGATTGGTTTCATCCAGGTAAATCTGTAGAACCTCTTAGAAGGGACAGTGACATCAGCCACTCTCATTGTACATTCCAGCATTTCTATATTCAAAACTCTTATGTAAATTTTACATTTCAGAATGATGGCTACACTTACCTGGTAGACCAGGTGGGGTTTTCAGATATTTGCCGTTAAAATGCTGAATTACTACTTCACATTTTTCTGTAGATTCCATTCTGGAAAAGAGAAAAGGGTGGGATTAGGGATTAGAGGCAGTAAGAGTTACTAGACTTTCACAAAAATGCTCAGTCAGCAAAAACAAAAAGGAAAAGAAGGTAAAAGAAAGACAAGCACAGATGCTGAGAGAAATCTTCAAAGCTGTTCTTGCTGACTTCTGCACAGAAACTGGTTGAGCTCATTATGGTGTAGTATGGCTTGTAAAGAGGACCTGTCACCCTCAAAGCCTGCAGCTGTGCTCCCGGCTTGTGTGTGAGCTACTGCAATGTCAATGAGCAACTCCCTCCTGGATCTGAGGGATCTCTCCGAACAAGGACGTTCTTTGTGCTCTCACGTGCTGCCTGGAAAGGCAAATGACTTGTATGTAGATTCCTCATGCACCCAGCATAACTTCAAATGGGTTGGGAAAAAGAAACAACAAGCTTTGTAGAAGAACCCAGAGGATTAAGCAACAATTATTAAGGATTGCAGTGTTAAAAAATAACCTGCAAGGATGAGCTGTAGAGCAAAACCAAAAGCCAAATTCTGGGTAAAGGCAATTTGCATATAATACCAGCAGGTGAAATGACTCACTATTCATTCTGTGTGACCTAAAGATAACTTTCAAAATTGAAGCATTACAGCATTAACAGTGAACTGTGTACATAAATTATTGAACAAACTGCCCAAGAATACCAAGCCTTTGCTCAAATCCTAAACCATGTCTATATCTCATCAGGGAATTCACAGGTTGTTCAGGTCTTGTGAACTGACAGCATGCTAGTCCAGAGCGGTCTGTGACTCTGCTACACAAGTGGGATAGAAAAATGGAAGAAAGTAAAACTAATCATAAAGCTAAAGCAATACATTCACTTTGTCTCTCTTAGAAAGATGGTGTTTAAAAAGTGTTCAACATTGCTTCAGCATGCTACTTCTTACCTCCAGGTACTCCCCACAAAGTAACTCCACCAGTGTAAGTATTTCTTCTCACTACTCAGATCTTTTAAAAATTATCTTATCCTCCATTCTTTCTGTTGCATGGTTTTGGGGAAAGAGTAACATGCTTTCTAGATCACTCACATCACTTTACAGCAGAAGTTTGACTCCTATGGTAAAAGTTTGCTTAGAGTTCAAATGGACAACCTCGCTCATACGGAAAAAAAATATATCACAAAAACAAACAGCAACAACAGCGACAAAAATTGATTAATATTCAAGTCTTTTGTCAGTTTTTTTCAGATCAAATCACTAAAAAATGTAATTTCTACATTGTAACACTGCTTTCACGGCATGGCGTGTGGGCTGGGCTGTTTGTACAAGCACATAGCAGCTTAGATTGTTCACTTTGGCTTCATTCAGATTTAACTAAGCGAATGTCTGCACTGAGCCTTTAGAGAATCTTGTCTCTGGAAGAATAAATGCAATAAAAGCCTGTTTTCTGTAGCTGCAGGCGCTTAGTGTCAAACCATGTTATGTTGCACCACACAGCAGTGACAATTTCATTTTAATACATGGGGCACATTTTAACAAGCCAAAGCAGTCCCTGCAAAGAGTGCAATATATAAGCTGCCAAGTGAAAGAGACTCAGTACACTTTGTGCATTTTGTGTGGGAAGAGAATAGAAGTGAAACCCACAGTGTTCTGGGATAAAAAGGCCATCATTCGAAAAGCAGCCTTAGAAGGAATGTGCACATTTTCTTCTCAAGTTTCACAATTAGCAGCTCTCAACTTCCATTGCTAGCTATCTGTAATCTGGCACATGCTTCACTACTGACACTAGCATTATCAGCTCAGTTTGAAAAGGCAGTGCAATAGACAAAGCCGCCAATACATGCTCCCTTCAGATGAGCTGCTGAGGAACAATGGCAGCTGTCTCTTGTCTCTACCATCCCAGTGAATCCCTGAGTGCTCTCTGCAGCAGCCCTGTGTGGGGTAGGCTTCCTCCCAGCTGCTTGTTGGCGCCTGCAGCCACACGGTGACCAGGTCTGTGCCTGTCCCCTGTAGGGCCACCTAGGGATGAACTGTGATTTTTACTTGTCCAGAACTCCTGTTTCTTAGGTAATTGTCTGATACTTGTTGTCACCCTGGTTTTAATGTAGTTAAAACTGATCAACACCAATTATTTATGATAGATGCCTATCCATAGGTCAAACATATCTGTGTACACACTGACTCCAAGATTCCATTCTGTTTTTATTTACATTAGCCACAAAGACTAGCCATGCCTGGGAAGAGGCCCAATAAAAATACACTTCTGTTGGGTTCACACTAATAAATTCTGCCTACTATTTCTTCAAAAAGCTCTGTCACTCTGCTGTAGAATGTCTAGAAACTCAAGGGAGATGGACAAAATACATTTTTTTTCTCATGCGTTTATTAATCTTGTTGGAGAGAGAAATGTTTCAAAATATGTAATGGTACAGAATGCTATCTAATAACACTACCACTAACTGGAATGCTACATTTTAAAAGCTGATCCCCATGGGGACAAGTTTCTAATAGAAGAAAGTCATCAGAACATGGGTAGACTTGGGGGTACAGCCCTTCTGAATCCATTTTTCAGGTGCTTTTTTGTTTTGGTTTGGTTTGTTTTTTCCATAATTGATGGAAGAATAATAGGCAAATTATAACATGCTGGAAGACTGATGAAAAATTATGTTGAAAGATAATGGCTACTCAACTTCTGCTGGAAATGTAAGGACATCACCTTAAGTTTTACATGAGGGTAAAAAATCTGCTTCTGATGACATAACTCACAAACTACTATTTTCAAACTCTTCATCAGCATGTTTTTGGTATTGAGGGAATCTTAGAAAACAACTTATGCTCCAGGATGCACCTTGGAGATAACTATAACATATATCTAAGTATTACTTCGAGTCTAGAAATGCATTGTGGTAAAAATTATCAAAGCCATAGGCCAGATTATTCTGATATTTTTAACATACAGATAATTACCAAAATAAACCAATAAAACAAAGATAAAAGTGAGAATTGATTTTCAGTTGCTTTTGTATGTTTCCCGGTTCTGGAAGCCGAGAGATTCTCAAATACAATATAAGTAATTAGTCTGACTAATCCAAGTGGAAATGAAGTTCATTTAAAAAATAAGAAAGAAAGGATGGTTCTTACGATTTTTCTAGTCATGGTTTACAAATTTATGATGATACAATAAGACTAGTAAAACAACAAAAATATGACCGGTTAATATTAAGCAAATATCATGACAAAATCATTTGAGATTCTTCTCTCGCTATCAATTACTCATTTCAGATAATTTAAAAAACTCACATCATTCTCTTTACATAATCCAGTCATTCCAAAGTAGTCATTATGTACTATTACATGTGATGAGTAACCTTCATCATGAAAAAAAAAAAAAAATGGGAAAAAAATAAGGTCTCACAAGTGTTTATTTTATTATAAAAATTGATGCCATGCCAAAAGGCAATTTAATAAAATTTATATACGATGATTACATAATTACTGCATGTGAAATACTCAGTACTATGTAATCCATGTAAGTACCAGTTAGCAGTAAAATGTGGGTTTGGTTTATGCATGCCCTATAGTCGCTTTGCTTAATAAAAATAATGTAAATGAGAATCAGCTGTGTTTTTTTAATATCACATTTAAATATTTAAATATTCAATTATTATTATCACATTTATACTATGACCAACAAAGAATACTGTTCCTCTCGTGTATAAATCAAAGCAGAAATAGTTCTTCCCTACTATTTAAGGCATTTTTCAAAGATGAAAATAAGTAGGTAGTAGCAGTATTTTGCAGCAGATTGTCTGAAGAACTGAGGCTACTGTTTGACTACACAACAGAGATCTCAGTTTCTTCAGCCTGTCAATGAGAGGGGCAGCCTGATAAGGGTGCTTAAGAAACTTCGTTGGGAGAATGTACTAGATATAAAGTAGCTCCTTAATCTGGTTGAGAAAATTGTGACAAGAGCCAGATAAATTTAAAAGACATATCAAGCAGAAACTTTTCACTGCAAGAAAGATAATCCATGGACACACATCATGAATTACGAAATTTCTTAACACCCAGTGCTCCTTATACCCTATTAAGAAATCAATAACTTATTTAATTTATTTTGCAAACTTAAAGCCAGGCACCACAAAACTCTGATATGTGTGCTACTTGTGAATTTCTTTTCCTCTCTATCCAGGTACATTACATCCTCAACTTTTACACCCCCAACATTTGGATATACAAATTATGCAAAAACCATTCCAATGATGACAGGTAAGAATGGAGGCATATGGTCTATCCATGCAGCATGGCCCGTTATGCACAGGGGACCCTTCTGATCTCCCTGCACAGAGTCACAGAGCTTCCACTCCACAGAGTAACCTGTTCATATCAGAAGAAAGCTAATGCAACTAAACGATACCTATATTACCCTGAAAAACCCTGGAAGATGCACAGCTTCCTTTGAGGGAAAGAATATAAAATTAAAGGCTTGGCTCTTTCATTTTGCTTGAGTGGAAACTGGAACAGATCCATTTCTACTGAAATTCACATGAAACCTCTATAAATAGAATAATGATCCTGTGGAGCTCAAAATTTCAGTTGCTGAGTTAAATACTGTTTCCAAAGACTAAATTTAATACATGTAAAATGCAGATAAGTAGGAGATAAGTTTAATAAAAAAAAACCATTTGCTGGCAGAGAAAAGCATTCCTTTGGAAGCTCCACCAAGAGAACAAGGCAGGAAAAAGAAAAGACAAGAGCCCAAGCTCCAAAGGATAAAATGGGTAGATGCCCTACTATAGATCCCTCTGCGTTTTCACAAAGGGATATCTCTTCAATGTTACCTTTTTGATCTGAGGTAATAGAGAAAGCTAATTGAGAATCTCCTGGGTCTTCCACTGGGAAGAGCATCATAACATGTTTTTATGACAGTTTATGTTGGACACTTTTTCTCCTGTTACTGGAAAAAGAATAGTATGAACACACAGTCATTTCTACCTAGTCCCTGTCTGATTTATGTTACAGTCTTCACCGTCTCAGGTTAAATATTATACTGGTGCCTGCTAGCAGAGCAATACTTGACAGTCTGACTGCAAGCACTTCCATCATAAATTTCTGTTTTCAGAGGCTTATGACTTTGTTGTAAAATGTCACTTGGGGGCTCAATCTTGCAAGGTCATTTTAAGTTACAAGACAGTAAACAAGAAAAAAACAACAACAACAAAAAAAGTAGTTTAATCTAATTCTTCTTAGTCTAATTCTTTGCAATTTATCATTTAAAATGACCTGTAAAATGCTTTCTCTGCTGTTCAGTTGAGTGTGGTACATGTATGTATGGTATTCTAAATATTGCCATCACTGTAGGGAGGACACAAATAATACTTTAATGCTACTTTACTATGGAGCTCTGTAACCCAATCTTTATTTCACTAATTCAGTGGCATCAGTATAGCAGGATATAGCAGGGTATATCACAGGGCCCCCTTCTTCACATCCCTAGGAGCTTTTCAATTAAACTCAAAGTACCTAGGGATTGGGTCATGAACATTGCTCAACTAAATCACCTGATAACTTCTAATTTTCCTCTTTTCTTCACCTTTAAGGGTTTCATGCTTATTTTTCATCTTATCGGTTCCCAGTGACATTCATCCTGGGACCCTGCCCTGTCTGTGCTTCTCTGGAATTTGCATCTCCATGTAAGCACAGACCCATGCCTGGCAATATTCTCAGGGATGTACTGAATCTACAAAAATTTCATCTAGGTTGCAACACCAGATGGAAATGTAAGGATTTTGAAGACATATGCTCATCCCATAGAGGACTTCAGCATTCTTCTGCAGGGAGGCTTTTTGATGAAAATTTATCACTGCAGGCATTGGAATATCGTACTGATATCACACACAGTCTTTGGGGCATGTTTGGGATTTCCAGTTTCATCTGAGATATCCAATTATAAAGCAATTTCCTGGGGAAGATGTAGGATTTGACAGATCACTCTTCTGACTGAAAGAAGGAATGATCCTCATCATATCTAAGCCTGCACTACTGTCTCAGATGATGGATTTGTTCAAGTTAAATTTATAGCACCTTTTAGAACACCTTTTCAATCATCTTCAATTAAACCCTTGAATAAGGAAGAACAAAGCATTTCCCTTCTTCAGAGATGTATCCTTAAACTACCTGGATGTTCTCTATCCCCTGTTGCTGCTGATGCTTCTATGCCTCCAAAGGAGCACCATCAGTGATCCTTACAAGTCTTCCTCCAAACAGTCCCTCTTTCACTTAGCGAAACATTTTCACTACTTTGGCTCCACTTTGATCATGTTACTACTGCATTTCTTCTGACATTGAAACATGGTATTCACCCTTTACAGGTCTGTGGAAGAGCCAACTCTTTCAGCACATGGAGTTACCTGTATGTAACATGACATCTTCAGGATGGAGTTGAATATTTCCCTCAGTGCTCTAGGCACCTTCTGTTATCAAGTATCTCCAGCCTAACTCCAAGACCTTTCTTACTCCCTACTTCTGACCTGCTTTTTACTCTCACCAACAACATTGTTAATGGCTAGTTCACAAAGCTCGAATCATAAGAGATGACATAGCAGCTTTAGAATGATATCTCAGAAAAAAAAGCCTTCAAATCCAGTTGCTTTGGTTTTTGCTTTTTCTTTTGTTTTGTTTGCTTCTCTTGAGGATTAAGGACTTTGCGTTCACTTTAAGCTTTGGGGAATCCACTTACGCTTTCAAAAAGAAGGATCAAGCAGTGAAGCCACTAAACGGCTCATGGCAACAGGGGTTTGAGAGAAACACCTACCATTTTAAGTCTTGTGATGAAATCCTGTGCCTCTTTGTACAAGAAATCTCACAACAGACTGAACACAAGGCTTCTCATCTGCACCTTCTTTTTCCATATTCCCTGCTTATAGGAAGCACTGCTCCCTGCTACTCCACCACATTTCTCTTCCTGCCACGTGACCAGCTGTGTTCAACCACAGCTCTGCTCATCTGTGTCAGCAGAAGCCCCGCTGACAGCAGCGAGGCAGAACCTGCCAAATGGCAGCTCTCACAGTGAGCCTGGAGCCAGGTAGCACCAGCCCTGAAGTGCAAAGCCAAGGAGAGCAGCAAGGTACAGGTGGGTGTGCAGAGGTTACATCAATTCCTTTTCAACAGGACGGACTTCTGTGGAGCCACAGCTGGAATCCAGTTAACCTTCATGGGCCCCTTGCTAATAACTCTCCTCCCAAAATCTCTCCCGTGGTGTGCCCGGGCACAGATGTGTTCAAGCCACAGTGAAACATTCTAGAAAGTTTCAACAAAATCTGTTCTGCTGCTTTTGGGGAATGGAAAAGAAAAAAATACTGTAACAGCTTAAAAAAAGTGAGCTAATTTTCTATGTGTGTATTTTGAAAGAGGCTGAACTTTAATGTGGCTAGACATTACTCCGATCTAAGAGTTTGATCCAAGAACATTTGAAGCCACTTTGATTATAAATGATTAAGTAGCCACCTGCAGTACCATGAAATTGCTAATCATACCCACTTAGGAGAAAAATCTCACAATAGTTGTCTACAGGAAGTCTTTACTTCTTGAAAAAGTCTTTACTTTTTGAGAATACTTACTTTGACATTCACTATTCACCTAATTGGGCAGTGTCAAAAAGGGATTTTTAACCCTCACAGCACTTAATTAATAATTTTGAACCATCTAACTTAAAAATTGCTGGGTTCTAGTGTACAAAAAGTTGACTTCTTCTGAGCTCCTGTGGCTTGTGTAAAAGTTGTGGAAAGGAACATGAGGCACTTTCACAAGCAAGCAGCTCCACTGTGGCAAGAGGGCCCCAGCCAGAAGATGTAACAGCCAAGATCACCAGATGGGTTGCTGATCAGAACTTCTATAATCTTGTCTGGGCTGTAATACAGCTGCCATTCCCTAGATATACTGTATTCATACCTACACTCTGTGTACTTACAGTATAGGTACACTAGAATGAAACCCTCATGATTACAAGCTAAGCTAAACAAATTCATCTCTTTTGAGTGACATGCAGTAAAATGATACCGAAGAGCACACTTTTACCAAAAGAAGATCAGGTGGTCATGTAATTACAGCTTGTACTGGTAATTCTGCCAAGACAAGAGTCAGCATTCAGCTGTAATTATACATTTTTGGATTAACTCTGTCCTCACTCAGGGTCAGGAAAATCTCTGCTATACTTCAACTTCGGAGCAAAGTTTTTACTACTCTGTCATTTGCATGATGAATTACAAAACCTTCATCTTAGCACATGAAAGGCTTTTTGAAATATGTTACATTATTAAATAGATTTTCACAAACAAATTCAATTTTTAAAATGCAAGTTTATCCATGAGTTACACTAATTTATATTTAGTGAGCTAGAAAGATTCATGGTATTATCTGCAAGAATGCATAAAGAACGGTGTGCCCTCTGTCAGTATAAATGTTTTGCCTTTTTCCATGTGAATTCAAACAGTGTTATCTTAACATTCTTTGTGCATGATAATCTTTCACATCAAGGACAAAGGTAACACTACAATGTCACTTATCCAGCACGCTACCTTTTTATCGTACAGTACCCTATTCCACTGAGTGGTGTTATGATACTAACATAAGTGCCATGATATGCCAAGATATGGCATATTTCAAATAAATTCAAAATATGTCTAACTCACTTTGCCTCCTCTACAAAGGACAGTGTTATGAATATTCTGTACAAACAATGATTTGGGATTTTTATTTTAATTATTATTTTTGATTTTTCTCTCAAAGCAGAAGAGTGATTTACAGCACAGTTTTATTTATCTTATTTACCTTTTCAGTATCTTTCTATATACAGCTTTCCATTCATTAGCTTTTCTAAAGAAAAATGTTTAAGAATGTTCCAAGCTGTGGAGAATCTGTGTAAATAATCCTTGAGAGTAAACATTGAAACTTGCCTTTCTATCCTGACAATGACCCACACGGAAGTAACACGCTGCCCATTCTGTCCAAACTACTCTGACAGGGCATGTTAGATGCAAATATTTCTTCTTAATCTCTTCTCATAGGCTTGAGATTTTTTTAGTTGTTAAGGAACCTGTGGATTTTTTTTCAATTGCAATCTCTTCCTCTTGCTCTTGCAAACAATTTGCAAAGTTGTTTTTAAATATTTAAACAATTTCCTCATTGCGTGGGTTCTTTTGGCTGTAGGACATTGACATTTATTATTATCCAAGCTTAATATTGCATGGATAGCTCTTTATTCCTAGCGATTTTTATTTCCATATACATACATGCATATAACAAACTTTTTTTTTTTTTTTTTTTTTTAACAAATTTTTGGAGAAATGAAATGAACATCCTTCTGCACTGGTATTCCTCAGCTCAGTGGAAAGAACAGATGCACAATCTGATAAAGGTGCTGCTTTGCATTTTCCATAGCTACGAGGTGTTAGAGTTATGGAGTAGACAGCATTTGCAAAGGAATAAAGCCAAAAAATACACATAAATTGAGTTAGGATTTCACCTGGCAAAGCCAACTCCTCTGCTGACTCCATTTGCATCTCTTAATATTCTGGTGGAAATGACATGTCCAAAAGGTTTCAGCATGTTCTCCAGTTCCTGCTCATCCATGGAAACCGGTAAATTTGAGATGTATAGATTTGTGGGATCTTGCTCTTGTTGCTGTGACAAAATGAGAGAAACAGCCTCAGTTAGACTCAGCAGAATGGAATAGCTTACTGCTCCTGCAATGACGGCTACTCATAAGAAGACCAAGCCAAAAAAATTACAGCTGCAGTAGAAGCGAAGCTGGGCAACCTGTTTACAATGACAACAATTTTTGCCAAATTTCTGCAAACTCTCATGCATGTGCTTAACTTTGTGCGTGACTGCTCTTACTGAACTCAGTGACACTAATCATTTGTAGAAAATAATTCTCATGCACAAATGTTCTTGGGTTTGTGTCCTAAGTTAACAAACAGATTGTGAAGAAAACATCATTGTCATAAACGTGCTCACTGTTAACGTAAATAAATAAAACCCAACACATGTTTTCAGCAGATGTGCTTTCCAGCCTGCAGACTTCCCATCCAACCTGTCCATCATCAGCAAGGTTGGTTCAAAACACAGAATGTTTTCCACATTATTTTTCCTTCTTTTTGTCCCCATCAGAAGTGGTAGGTAATACTCAGCAGGCCTCATCTGGATCACAGGCATGACAACTTAATTTTAGTTAATGCTTAATAAACAAAAACATAAGATACAATCTTTATGCTACGCAGCAAGCCAGGCAATACATTACTGAAAGTCTTCTCAGATAGATTTAATCTTTTTTATTACACGTTTCAATGGGCACAAAGAAGTTCTTTTTTTTTTTTTTTTTTTTTTTTTTTTTTTTCCTAGGAGGTGTCCTGAAATGGGTTAAACAATCTCGCAGCAGCACTACAGCTTACACTGAGGAAATTGCACACAGTCCTGAAGCCATCTGCCCCAGGTCAACTACACTGGCTTCAAATTACACTCCATTAAAAGCAGTGCCGACATATCTTGTCAAACACGACGAATCACAGGTTGTGTTTCTGGAAGATGTATGAAGACAGCACAGAACCAAGATGTCTGCCCTTTCCCTGCCTTACACACTCAAGGCTTTGCAAAGAGAAGCAGAAATCTGAGTTTCAAGCTATGATTCACACAGCCATCATTTCATGGATGACTAAACACAGTCCAGGTTAACGAAATAGAATCAAAAGCCAAAGAAAGCATTCAACTTCACCTATGCAAGGTGCAAGGGATATTTTAGGCCTTTTGGATGAGAAGAAAAGCTGCAAATGGGTATGCCAAAGGTTCCAAAACCAAGATTCCTGTAGTACTTTTTTACTGCATAATTTGGATCCTGATCTAAGAGTTGTTAATTCTCGTCTTTGGACACATTGCTTAATGTCCATTGCATTCTACTTTTGCATCTCCAGATCCATTATCCATAAAACTACCCATTACCATGCAGGTTGAATCCTCTACTGTTTTACAAAGCAGAAATAAAAGAACAAAGTAGGCACATTTTCAAGGTGCTTTCCATAAAACCATATTCATTATTACTATGTCTTATGGTAAGGTGCAAAGGAGAGAAAAAAAACACACAGTGAACTTAATGCAAATTGAGCTGAAGTCACAAAAAAATCTAGAAAAACATGATTTCCCTTTTCCAGACCTCTTCCTGTGCAGCCACTCCCCTTTCTTTTTCACTGCAATTTACATGCATACATGTCAAAAAGCAAGCTCCTTTACAATCACAGGAAGATATTAGAGAGAGATCAGAACAGGTACAGTACTGACAATGCAAGTGTAATCATGCAAACTGTCCTGGAAGACAAGAAAAGAGCTTCAGCTTATACTTTTAGCTTTGAAAGGGGAAAAAACAAAAAACAAAACAAAAAACCAAACCAAAACAAAAAAACCAAACAAAAACCCAAACCGAAATGTTTTCTTTTTTCTTTCCTTTAAAAAAAAAAATAAAATAAAATTGTTGTTTTTAATTTTTTTCTTCTTCATCTTTTTCGTACTATTTTAAGATTTATTGCTTGTTACTTTGTTTTCCCTCCACAGGCCACAAGAGGGAAAATAAAAGGAAAGATATAGCAGATTAGGAAGACTCTTCACTGTTACTAAACACTTTGAAAATGTGAGCAATGGAGGCAATTAAAGCAGAGGCATTGTGGAAGCAAATCAAAGCAGCATTATTTGCAATTCCAATAGGTATCGTTTTTCAGAAATGATCACACCATTAATGCAAACCTGTACCAGTTGATTGGTTAAGGACTTTGATTCATCCACCAACCAGTGCTCAGGGACTGACATCCCTTGTCAATATTAAGAAAAACCCAGCAGTATTATGCAGATGAGATCACCATAGCCAAAGGACAGACTAAAATGGAAAAGGCGGCGTTACGCCTCAGTAGCTGAACAACATCCTTTACTTTCACTGAAGCAATTCATTCCACTGGAATATTAGAATGAGAACTCTTCTTTCGACTACTCAGTTTTCAAGCTGTGGCAAACAAATAAAATAAATAAGAGCTGCCACCAACGTGTCTCACTTCTGGAGTAAGAACACATAAGCCTTTTAACTGTGTTAGAGATTAAACGCTGTTGTTTTAAATATCCATGGAAAGTTTAGCTATACTTCAAGGATGAATGAAAGGCTAGCAGGATGCAGTCACTCTCTCACAAGGATTTACCAGTCCTATCTTTTATCAACGTAATAAACAAGAGCCACAAGCAGAGAGACAGATGAAGCCACTCAAGCTACCTCCACAATACAGCAATGTTTTCAAAGAAAGGGGAAAAAAATCCACATTATTTCTCCTCACTATACAAATATAACATTTAGAGAAATACTCCTTTCCTCTGCAGAGAAATATAACCCCAAAGAAGCCATATCTTACACCACAAACTGAGACTTGACAGAAAGCCTTCCCTAGGCAATGAAGCCTGGTAAAGCACATTACGCTTGGAGCAAAGCACACATTACAAGAGCAGTACAGAACCCCTCGTCCCCAGTGTGGCTGCAAAGTTTTTAGGTTAAAAGGCAGGCATCCCACAGATCCAGGTGTGCTTATTGGCTGACAAGATGAGCCTAACCAGAAACATGAATGTAAGCACCCTGGAAACTACTCTCCTTTCATCATCCGAACTAGGTTTTAGTCAGGTTTCCATCTACAGTAAAAGCCCACACCCCAGGGCTGAGGATGGGTGGGCACTGTGGTGTCTGAACACACGCAGGGTGGCCCAAGCTCTCCCTGTTTCATTTAGGTCTTACCATGACTTTTCACCAGATGTTAAAAAGTACCTCCTTCCACTTTGGAATCCTAAATTCCCATTTATTATTGTGTCCAATTCCAAACTGACCAGCCATCAGTACAAGCTCCATTTTCAAGTGAGAGAGCTTAAAATCATTTGGCTGAGGCTCAACATCACTTCAGAACTACATCTTATGTCTAATATATCAGACGGGAGATTGAGGCTCGGCAGCAGGAAGCCACATGTCCCATGGAAACCTCCATCTGGCTCAGACACCCCACATCTGCCACAGTGGGGCAACAAGCAAAGTGCAGCAGAGTCCCTGCTGCCATTGGGGTTTTGCAATCCCTGCCCGTCCACACCAGGACATCAAGCTTATCTCCAGATGACAAGGGAGCTCAGAGGAAGCAGATCCCTTCCAATCTAAGCTATTGTACGATTCTATTATTCTTGTTTTCCTGGACCTCATGCACAAAAGACTGCTATTTAATGTGTGCAAAGCCAGCCCAAACTGCTGCTTTGCAGGAAAGGGAAAGGCAGCTCTGGAGCCTGCTGTATATGCCAGCTGCAAGCATATCATTTTTAAGGCATGTAAACTTGCAAGTGCAGTCTCAAGGCACCATTAGCAGTCTGCTTCCAACCATTCTCACTGAAGTTCATCTTTCTTAAGGTCTTCCACTTAGGAATCCAAGGAGCGCCACACTTCCCAAGGACAGCTCGCACTTGCACTGAAACTCCACAGAAACAGGGTGAGCCTATCCCAGCAACCCTAGCCCTTTGAAATCTGGACTCAGCCTCACACCACAGACCCAGATCTTTCTGGGTCCTGGCACATGCCAGTCTGCATGTAGAGTGCCTCAAAATGGGTCATCAAGGAAAAAAAATAAAAATGAAATGAAGCCAATTAAAGCTTCTCTCTAGCCAACTGCAGAGGTCTTTGCAGCTCCCTCTGCTCCCATCCCAGCCTGTTTCACTGTCTTCATAGCCCAAATACTGCAGCTGCTCTGGAATGTTAGCTTCAGGGACACTAACTGCAAGCACACAAAGCTAGGCCATTCTGGCTGAGGGTATGCATGTTAGGAACTAGCCAAGAACACAGATAGGAAGATTTAAAACTGTGAGTATTGCAAACAAACAGAAGGTTAAGCCCGAGTTTTTGACTAAGTCCCAGCATCAGAGCACTCCCAGCATTCGGCAGCAGGCATCTTGCTGCAAGGCTCTGAAGTTCAGCAGTCAGGAACAGTTGTACTGGGGAAACAGCCAGAAACTTTGTCTCTGCCTTTCAGCAAGAACTAAGTCAGTCACTCAGCTCTCAAGGCCCGTGCCAAAGAAACAGAAGAAGTTTATAACGCAGAGGATTTGTAACATACTACACCAACAGCATTTGAAACATACAAAATGCAGCAGAGGGTGTGCTGGAGTTCCCAGTTGCCATTTCCTTTGCTGAATCCTCCCAGATACTCCCTTCAAGAAAGGACAGTGCTCTGATGGGACTTTCCCTCCCATCCTGAGATAATCTTTGGAAGCAGTGCATGAAAAGCTGAAGGAAGAATTTCAGCTGGTGTAAGAGGCTAAGCCTCTTTATGTAGGACATTCAGTAATGCATTCTTTAAAGACAAATGTAGGGAGGGGCTGGCAGCTTCTAGCTACATTATTTTTTTCGCTAAGGAACTGAAAACTCCAGTAATCTCAATAGGTCTAGAAACCAAGAGTGTTCGGTTTATTCAGGAACCCCATGTACTAATTCTTTTAATTCAACCTAAGTTACTTCTCCTTGGAGCAGTTTGCTCTAGGAAGTGAAGCACTGACTGTTACTTCAAACGATTCCTTTTCTATCTTCCAAAATAACCCTGGGAACATATAAGTAAGAATACAGCTTTGTATTTGGATCTGCGAGAGATTCTAACGTCTTCTTTGTAAAGACACATTCAGGGTTTATATTCACAGATTATATGTTTATCTTGTCTCTACTGAATTGAGACATCATCACATTAATATTGATGCAGATCGATATTACAGATTATTTTAGAAGCATGGTCACATCTTTATGAACATTTCATACCCAGGTTCAAATTACTTCCAATTCATATTTTCCCCACACTAGTTCATCTCTTCATAATAGCCAGTGCCCAGATCTTCAGGCTATGCATGCCACTTCATTCCTTTAAAAATCTGCACTGAACTTCTGTCAAGCCCTGAATATAAAAACAGTCACACCCTTTATGTCATTTATGTGGAACCACTTATACAAAATCAGACCACTTACACAAAAACATGTATATGACATTTTGAACATTTTCCAGTGTTTGCTAAGTATTTTGAAAATCGTAGTTACATCTGTAGCATCTGCCTCATATTCAACTTATGACACTGGTTCTTAGCTGGGTTCTGTGTAAGCAACTGAGCTTAAATGAAGTTCAGAGGAAACGTGATAACTTCTCTCAGGAGATTCACATTCAATATCTCTTCTTATTTTTTATTACTTTATATATATATACATATATATATAGAGAGAGAAGTATTATAACTCATAAGAACTTACCAGAACACCTGAAATACATATTCCCTTGAAAGCTGATTTGATTTGCCTGGATTTATACATAAAAAACAATGAATTAAAAGATGTTTTTTTCCCCAGTTTTCTAGTTTTCTACTATTTATTCCTTAAGTTAATGTAGCATATTTTTGTATGTTTGTAAAAGACACCTGGCTTTCAAGCAGAGAATTTACTACTGAATTTATAATTCAGGTGTCTAACAACAGATCTAACACTTAATGTCTGCAAGCAACATTTCGCAAAATTCTCTCTTCCTTGACAGGATTCTTCTAACTTAGTTATCTTAGATAGGATGAAGTCAGCTGCTGGAGTGAGAGTTAAGGAAAGGTTGCTCCAATAGCACCCCTTCAAAGTGCTGGCAGAAAATCCAGAGAGACTGGGAGGGAGGGCTAGGCACTAGGATCCTTCAAGTGTATGCCCACATGGCTTCTGTGAATCAATGGAAATGCACTGATTTAAGAAGCAGTAGCCTTACTTTCAAAGATTTGTCATATTATAATTTTATTTATTAAAAAAAAAACAACAACAACAAAACATTCAAGCTAACAAACCACAAGAAACACACAAACCCCGTACAGAAATGGTTCAGATTATGTAGTCTTTTAGAGCTGCTAATGACATATTTTAAGCCATTATTGCAGTGACACAAGGTGTACAGGACTCCAGTGCAGCTCCTAGGGTTTCCTTCCACTTTTTACTGGCTTATTTGCTTTCTTTTGTGTGGGCAGCAGAGACAACTAAATCAATGGCCAGTTAGCTATTGGTCCCAGACTGATCACACACTTGTGGCGTGCAGCACACCAAAAGGCTTACAAGACTGTGAAGAGAACCTAAAGTTTACATGGATTTTATTAGAAGTGCTAGTAAGTACTAAAAATCCAGGATGCAGCAGAAGGAAACAGGTAGAAGTGGTGCAAACCTTATTCTCAAGAGTCCTTCCAATGTTCTTTGCATTTAGACCTCCCTCAATAACCAGCTACCTCGCTAGCTGAGACTGTGTCTAAACATGAGAAGTTTCAAAGGGGAAAGTACTGCAGAGCAGAACACATGGGGTATTCAGAGGTTTATTTTCTCATAGGGGCCTTCAAAAGAATGGGGATGTTGTCTGATGGCCCTTTCAAGGCTCTAATACATCAAGATATTTAACATTCTGAGATGTTAAATGTCTCTTCAACCCTGCTACATCTCCTTCATGGTAGTCCCTGTGCCTTTTAAGATCGAGTGCTGACGACAAGTTTCATAAATTTCTTTCGTACCCAGCCCTAACCAACTTTTACATTGCCATGGTTTACAATTTATTAGCCCCTTCATTGTAGGACAATAGCCCTCAGCAGCCTCAGCATAATTATGCAACTATTGTAGAGCAATAATTAAGCCCAATCCATCAAGCGTTATAAATAGATCTAAAACTAGAACTGCAGCATACGTTTTCTGCATAAGCTTAATTGTCAACAAGTCAAGTCAACAGCCTGTTGACAATAAAGGGATGCTTTCTGAAAAGACAGTGGTCCCACACATGAACACATTTGTAAGTGCTATTCTGAAGAAAACCATGTTGCCAATTATTTTCAGAAGCATTTCATTCTTATTTGCATAAGTAAATTTGAGCACATTCAAGCTTTACAATGACCAAAGAAAATAATTTCTGCCATAAGGCCCATTATGTGCAAACATCTAATCAGAAAAGAGAGCTGTGACCCAGGCACCCGGGCTTAACTGTGCCATAGCTGAAATGCTCTGTGTAGTTACTTTTCAAACAAGACATAGGTTAACATTTGCTCTACTAAATTTTGTCAAAAAATTGCAAACAAGCAAATTCCTAAAAACTGTGACCTATGCAGAGAAAAAGAACACGTATCGTAGGAAATTATTTGCCACAAATACCTGTATCAGCTTTACAGCAAAGCATTACAAGTACTGTTTTAATTAAAAACATGAACTTTAAAATGAGTTCACCATTTATATATGCTCAGGATTTCTTCTCACTGTGCAAACTATCAGAGTGCTGTGCAGTGCAGTGTAAGCCGGCATCAGCTTTCTCTTAATTAAGTTTGTTCATGGGCAGCACAGCATTTGCTAAAACTAAATATTGCTGGAACCGAATTGTTATTGGTCTGTTCACCACAGAGCTGTTGCAGAACTTTCCATCATGCATTTTATCTGCCAACGCTGATTTGATTTGCCCTTCATCTTGGGTAGCACGTACAGACCTGAGTCGCTATGGTTTCCATCTTCAGAGCACTGCATAAGATACATGGTACCTTCTTTTATTTGCACAAAATGCAATCCTAACCAGAACTATCAGAGACTGATATAAAAAGCCATTTCTCATACTTGTGCCATTAGGAGGTGAGATTTTTATAGCTCTTTACTTTTTAGTTTTCTTTGAAACAAATTTCCACACTTTCCACCTCATACAGTTTACCAGAGCCAGAAAGACAGTTCAACCTCTGATAAAGTCACTGTGTCACTCAAGCTCCAAAGGTGTTCACTTGCCTTGTCACTCACTTTTGTACTGTTTTAATGACAAGATTGCTATTTAAATTGCTGTTAAGTAAGAATCAATTCATTACCTCAGATTACTCCAAGTCATTCTATAACAATTTTGAAGAATGCTACGCAATCACTGCACCATGAACCCCAAATTAGAAACTCACTGATGACCTCTGGAAGCAAAAGACCAATCTGCCAGATGAGCTGCACTCTAAGTTTAACACCTTACCTATTTATTTTGTTTTGTCACTGACTTGGTTCTAGTGAACTTAAGACATGATGTCTTATTGCAAGTTAGACAATATTGCATTCAGTATGTTTATTTGCCATGTACTGTGCTGGGTTAATGACACACTCACTGATTGATGTATATTTTCCAGGACTTTCTTACTGATATTTAGACAGGTGTCAAGTCCTTTGCCCCTGCACTGAGTCAACAAATCTTGCAATTTAACTCCTACTATCCACATTCTCACATAATTGTATTTTACAGAATGCTATCCCACAGAAAAGGTGCATTTGTATTTATGTGTATATACTTACATAAAGAAAGAAAGAAAAGGTCACAAGAGAGATTATTTGGTTTACAGAGGACACAGCATGCAATCAGAGAATAGTATAAACCTTCCATTATCAATAAATGAGGAAAGAAATCTAATTGTAGCTAAAAGGCCATATACACTAAATAAATAAAATTAAACCTAGAGCTTAACTTCAAGTAGTCTTAAAAAGATCTTAAAACTATGTACAAACCAGATCCCTCTACCACGGGTTATTGTGATTATTTGGTATTTTGAAGGACATAATGTGCACAAATCTGAGCTGCTTAGTAGCCCTCCTTACTTTAGTTACTCCAAAATAAAATCTGTTATGCAAGGGATACCAATTGAAATGCAGATTTTTCGTGTAGAAATATTTAAGTATTTATTGTTTGCCCTTTTTTTTTTTTTTTTTTTTTTTTTTCTTTTAAAGCTGCCAGCAAAACAAAGACTACACAGATTTGGAATGTTACACATGCTTGGGTACATTCCTCACAGGGTTAAACTATTGTCCACACTGCATCTATTTGTAGATCAACGGGAACTTAGGTGTTTTTGTCCAGAAGCTTCTCTAAGCTGGGGCTAACTCAGGAAACTGAGATTTTTTCATGTAAAATTCAAAGGCTTAGCATTTAACTGTCTACACTTGCACTGGAAAAAGACTGCAGCTACTATTAATGGTAGTAAATTATCAGCACTGGGAAAGCATTAGAAGCTGTAAGAGGACTTTTTGGGACAGTATAATGCTTTTTAATATTTGACCTATTGACCCAAAGGTGAATTCAAGCAGCACACAGATCCCATGTGATTGCTTGTGAAGAAAACTGAACACTTTCTTTTGTCATGGTTTACGTTACTTCCTATAAACCATAAATGAAGTCAGAATTTTCTTGTCTGGGAATTCCTGTTGGGATAAAGGTTGAGGTCTACTTACCCTGAGTCCATACAGACTGCTAGAGAACTGTTATTCATCTTGATGCACATGCCAGAAATGGAAACCTACTAGTCCTTGAGGATGCATCAATTTTCAGGGAGTCTGGATTCTTCTAACTATTACAGAAACTAAGGGAAAATATCTACATAGACATCACTTAAGAAAAACAAAACCTACCATAAAGCATAGCCTTGACAGTTTTATTTTGAGAAATCTGTATTTAACACAGATAAAAATACCGTTCCCTTTTAAGATCAGGCATAACTCACAAAGCACACACGACAGAAATACCTACATTCTTCATAATGTATCAGATATAGAAGGCAACCAAGTCATGCTTCAAACGTGACAGGGGCTGTTTATGGCTCAGAAGCATGACAGACACTGAAATGTCACATTTTCCCTGTGCGTGGAATTCCTGATGCTGAGTCAGCAAGTCCCAGTGGTGGGTGAGGAAAAAAAAGCCTTGAAATATTCATTTTTTATCCTCCCAGCTTTACAGTGAGGAAATACTAGCAATTGAAGCAACTGAAGCAACTGAAACTTTATTTTAAAAAGAAGAAAATATTAAAATAGAGCAAAACTCCATTGCACAGAAGCAGCGAAGCTACCTGCAATCTTGTCAGAGCCCATCAGAGCAACCTTTGATGTTGCTCATGACCCATGTCACGAGACTGTACTGATTAAGTGAGGTTGAGAGTAGGAGCCAACAGGAGGTAAGCAAGAAAAACAGGTTAACAAAGGGGCTAAAAACCCTGCTTTTCTACCATATAAAGCAGATGTGGTTCCATAGTACCACTAGAGAAGTCCACTGCACATGCAATGCCTAAGAGTGGGGTTTAGCCAGCATGTGGACTGTAGGGAGGTCCAGGAGCGGTAGGACCATTTCACTGCCTGCTCTGGCCTCAGTTGACCTAGGGCTTTGTCTGGCTCACAGGGAGCAGCACAGACTATAGGTAATAAAGGAGGAATGCAGAGCAATGGCATGGGGTGAACCACCACTCATGATGACCAGTGAACAAGCAGCAGAAGGGGAGACATATTGTCAGTCTCCAGATGGACAACAAATGGAACAGGCACCAGGCATCTGTCATGCCTCACCAACCTCTCAGTAGAAAGAGATGAGCAAAGCATTGAGGATTTCCTTTTCCAACACACACACGCACACGCACACACACAAAACAAAAAACAAAAAAATAACCAACAACAAAAAAACAAAAGCCAGCACCAGGGAAGGAAGAAAATATCATTTAAGGATATATTGTGCTTTATTTATGCAGAAAATTGGGGCCTGGAAGGCACAGTGCATCACCTAGAGGTTTGTAGACAGCAGGCGGAGAGCAGCAGATGCTCCTACTACTCCATAATGTTGAGAAAAAATTACAGAAAGACCAGTAAGAGAAACATGGCTCCTCTCTTCCCAGTCGATGGAAGCAGAGAGCAGAGGGAATTTTATTGTGCTTTGTTGTCTGCAAGGAATGTAACTTCTGCACAAGATGTGAGGCAGCTAAACCTGAAAGTAGCCTATGAACTCCCTGACTTCCCAAAACCAAGGAAAGTGTAATGTTTTCAAGTGAGTTTTCATACAAACCTACCATTAGTGCCTTCCACCTCTCCTATCAGCTAGAAGAGTGCAGCAGTCTGAATTCTGCAGGCTGACTCAAATTTTCCAAACCAAGAAACTTTTCAACTTGCTTATCAATACAGAAAACACAAAGTCAACAATTTTATGCAGAACAAAATAGAAAACCAACTCAGAAAATTAAAAAAGTAGACCAAGGTGAACAACATGTCCAGATCTGTCCACCTACAAAAGATCAACAGACACAAATTTTTTTTTGAGTCATGAGGCTCAGCCTACTCTTACCACAGAGAGGAAAAAAGGAATTTCCTTGAGTTCAGAAAACTAATGAGAACGGACACTTATGTTGCTCTTGTGGCAGAAGCAAAGAACATCAAGAAAGCTGATAAGCAAAGATGTCTGGAATCTGAAATGAAGTAATGCATGCAATGGCCTGCAGCCAGCTGGTGAGATACAGCAGAACTGAGCTGCCCAGACAGGAGGCCACAAGCCAGAGCTGGCCACTGAGCAGCAGGGACAAGCTCAGAGGTATTGCTGTACCAAGTGAGCCTTGCCATGAACCTAGTGCAATTCAGTTCCTTTGTGATCAAGCGATCAAGAGACAAACACTATTGGAAAGATAGGAAAAGATTTAAGACAGCCGTATAGCAGAGACTGAAAGATACTGCAAGTGGAAATCCAAAACAAAGTACAATGCATAAACTGGAGTACTTGTGATTGGTCCCTGTGAGAATGAGGAAAGGGGAAAGTAAATGTCCCAACTCTGCAACTCTATTTTTCCATCTGTTTCAAGAAACTTGAACTCAGTCACCCTGCCTAGCACACAGCTGGCTGGGACTGCCTGAGTATCACCAACATTGCATTGTACAGAGCTGACCTATGAGAAAATGCCCTAGTGCTCCACTAGTCAGCTCTCTGCGGCTCGTGCTTCTTGCATCTACGTAGTATACTGGCTGTGGCTAATCATACATAGAATCATATATCATTGAGGTTGGAAAAGACCTCTAAGATCACCCAGTCTAACCATCAGCCCATCACCACCATGCTCACTAAATCATTTCCTTCAGTGCCACATCTACATATTTCTTGAAAGCCTCCAGTGATGGTGACTCCAACATCTCCCAGGGCAGCCTGTTCCAATACTTCATCTCTTTCAGAGAACAATTTTTTTCTAATATCCAACCTGAACCTGCCCTGACACAACTTGAGGCCATTACTTCTCATCCTATCAACTGGGGTAAGAGGCTGATCTCTACTTTGCTACAACCTCCTTTCAAGCAGTTATGTAAAGCAGTAAGATCTCCCAAGCTTCTTCTTCTCCAGACTAAATCCCCAATCCCAGTTCCTCCAGCCACTCCCTATAAGACTTGTTCAAAGCTTTGTTGCCCTTCTCTGGACACGTTCCAGGGCCTCAATGTCTTTTATTGTGGTGATGTGCACAAAACTGTATGCAGAACTTGAGGCATGGCCTCACCAGTGCTGAGTACAGAGGGATGATCACCTCCCTGCTACTGCTGGCTGCACTATTTCTGATACAAGCCAGAATGCCATTGGCCTTTTTGGCCACATTGTGTATATATGTGCCTGTGTGTTTGTCAATACATGGGAGTGATGTGTTAAAGTATGCAAGTGCGGGTCTATTTTACATATGCAACAACAAATTACATTACACACGTAAAAGTGCATTTCAGTTTAGGCATGCTTTCAGCTCTGAAAATATGGGTAAACAGATGTCTGTGTGTAAAAACATACAAGTTTATACACAGATTTCCAAAAAAGGAGGAACATTTTCAAATATGCTTACATATGTGTGAGTGACTGTGTATACAAAGAAAGGATCCACACGCATAGACACTTAATGTGCTTTGCTGGTGGTATGCTTGAATGTGATTAAATATATCTGTACGTAAACATATTTTTATATACTTGTATATATGCATAAGACATTCATATAAAAAATGACGGCTACATCAATCCAATAAATGAAGGTTCTTATTACCCTCTTTCTCACTTATAAATCATAAGAAGCTCTAAAAACTTATTGCAGAAATAAAACTGTGAGACAAGATACGTAAGCATTTCTTGAGTCCCCGACTGGAAAGGCATTACAAAGAAGTCTATGAATCTTTCTGGATGCAGCTGAGGGCTGGTGACTAAAGGCAAAAGGGAACCTGCTGCCATACATAGAGAGTAGTGCGGTCCTGGGGTCCATCTCCTCCAAGGATGCTAAAAGCTGGGCCTGGCTCTTGCACAGGTCCTTAAATAGCCTGAGTTGTTTAGCTTTAGCTTTAGAATATTTCCATAATAAAAGAGACAGAATTAAAGAAAGAAACTTGAGCTACTGTACACTTAAATGTTCTGGATTACCTTTCCCAGGAGCTGTATTCACAACCTTTTTTTCAAACCAATTGTGGTGAAAGTCTAAGCTAACCACTTACAGTTGACCATTTTAAACTATCATGTATCTAATATTTAACCGACAGACTTGAATGAGAGAGAGCCACTTTATCATGTAGAATAGGAGTGCTTTTATCAGACACAGACTCCTTATTCCAGTGCTTGCTCTTGTTGATACTGACATCAGCAGTTAATGACAAATGGAATTTCACCCAGTACTTGGAAACGGCTTCAGCCATTTTTGAGGAGGTGAAATGCAGTTGTTCCTGAAGAGTTAGGACCAGAAAGTACAATTTACAACATCTTTAAATGGATGTCCACGACATTGCAGTTTGCTTGTGAAGTTCTCATCATGACTGCAACAATTCCTGGTGGTAAAACACACATCTGTGGACATATTTCACCAGCCAGGTAAACACTTTAAACCTAGGGGATCGAACCTGATAGTTTGCAATCCTGTGAAAAGTGTGCTCAGTTCAAGTTCACTTGACAGACCAAGTTTATGTTGCATGTATTCAGTGGGTCACTTGCAAAAACTAAAAACAAAACAAAAACAAATGCTTTGTGTTCTAACTATACAAGTTGGTATATTATATTTACCCAAAATCCCTTGTAAACTTACAGGTTCCCTGAAGAGAAAAATAAATATCCATTAGATCTCACCAAATAACATCTCAGCTCGGTGTTGACTCAGTTGTGGATCTGCAGATCAGTGACTGTCGCAGACAGGCACACAGCCAGAAGCCTCAGAGTTAGATTTGGCATTCACAGGCTTCCCAGCCTCAGCCCCCAGGGAGGGAGGAGATGAGGCTGGCTCGAGGAGAGAAGTATCAATAGCCCTTGTGGATTGCTTGCTTTTTAGAGGAAATAGTTTCAAGTGATGTGACCTTATTTTTACAGATCAATCAACTTACCCCTGCTGGACTGCCTTTAACAAGCCCTAGAGATTCTACACTGTGTTTCGAAAGGCTGAGCAATTCCCAGAGAAAAAGTTAAGAAATAGAGACATTTGCATTTGCTCTGCTATTTAAGACCTAACATAATAATATCAGAGAGTTCAAAATATTTTGGGGGGATTCAACATAATCAGAAGGTCCTGCAGTGAATCAGGAAGAAAAAAAATCAAAACATACAAACCAGATTCTGTTACTTGAGATACACGTGTAAAAACATGTTGCACTATCCCAGCACTGCTGAGCCTGCTGTAAATATAATAATAATAAAAAAATATCCCTACTTTTTAGTTCTGCCAATCCTGCCACACATTCTGAAAGTTCTAAAATTACTATTAAGAAAAACTACCCAGAGACTAAGCATACTTGAAACGAAGGCCCCGACTACTTTGGGACAATTAAAGAGCAGCCTGAGTATATTAATCACAGCCTTCTGGGCCAATTCCAAATTGGGCAATTACAATCTGCCTACCTAAAATTCTCCCCAGAGTTTCAAATTATTTGTGATTTCCTTCCTATATAAAGTGTTGTTTAGCACAGTCAGTAAAGACTAGTTTCATTCAAGTGATAGGTGAATGACCCACATTGACTATAGAAAATGTGTAAAAGCACTTTGGGATCCTTCAGGAAGAAGGACACTACATGGCCATTTTACAGTGCTTTTATTATTATAAGAGGAAGTACTCCTATGTAGGTGTTTCTTCACACGCTTCTTAGTAACAAAGGCATTCAGAGTTTGGTCTGTTTTTCTAAAAATTAAACGAGGTTATTTTTTCTGTAAATGTAAGATGATAGATTTGAAATGCAAGCACTGTATCACTAAGATGTTTTAGGAAAACATACACAACTTCTTCTACTTTGAAAACTATTCAGATCATTTGGTGAGCCAAAAAAAGATTAATGATTTATTATGGGGCTCATTAATCAAAAATTGTGTGTGCATGTTTTTTAAAGGACCAATTCCACTGTTCAAGTCAATTAGGTCCTCTAAAGCTATTACACTGGGAAGGAGCTGCGATATTACCAAGACTTCCTGCAATATTATTGAGACTTCCCCGAGTGTATTTAGACTATAAAATAAATGCTATTATTCAGGAGATACTGAATTGCTAAGCTTCTTAAATTTGTGCAATTGGGAACTTGAAGTACATTAAAATGCTGAAACTCATTAAGAGCCCTTTTCACAGCTGCAAAATCGTTGGCATTCACAGCACTGCTCAGAACAATAAACCCTCCCCACACCTTTGAGCAGGGCAACTTCCGCTCCTCCAGCACCACTTTAATGAATCACTGAAGCAGAACTGGTATCTAATCTCTTTGTCAACCTCCTCTGTCAAAAGAGAGAAACAAAAAGCCACAACAATGCCAATATTCTGAGCAGAAAAGCAAAATGCACGAGCGCACTGTACAAACTCTCCCCCAGCACAAAAACCTTAGCTATGGTTGATGCTTTGTTGGAATATAATTTAATTTTCCCCATCAATAACAAACAAAATACCTTCAGAGACAGGAAAAAATCCACTTTTTTCTTCCAAACCACCCATCAAACCACACCTGCATAGACGTGAGTTTTGTTTTTCTGGAACCAAAGCACAGGACTCAGCAGTTCTGCAGATGCAAAACTGCGTTTATGCTGGCTGTATTTGGTCACTCCAAGGGCTGAAAATGTCCTGCTCTGGTCACAACAGGGCTGGATTTTACATCAGCCAAGTGTCATCTCAACAATCAGCCTGAGGTCCCAGCAAAGCTGTGGACACCTCATACATATTTCCTACACACAATCTGCCAGACAGAGGAGCTCATCCTGCTGGACAGAAGTCAGCAGATTTCCAGGCATCAGCAAAGCCACAACTGCATCAGGATCACCAATGCTCAACCTCACTCAACTAGAAGGCAGCCATGTTGTAACTGCAAATGACAACAAGGGTTTAACCAGCCTTTACCTCTGATTTGGTGGCAGCACTTTTTATCTCGTCAGACAGGAAGGTCACAACTGTGCTTGCAATACCAAAGGGTCTCACCAACCCAAAGGCAAAAAGCCCAAATCTTATCAATGACAGAGTGCCTCAGCCTGGTTTTTCCAGCTGTAGGATTTGTTTCCAAGTAAATCTCCATTGGGCCACCTACTGTGCTTCCTCTGGAATTTGAAAAACTGACAGAGAAATCCACTAACTGACCAAAAATTAACCATGAGTAAGAACTCTGGGAATAGTGACTCCTCTGGAGATTTCACAAGATTCATTGTAAGCTCGGTGCTGGACAAACCTGAAAAAAAAGTCTTGGGACTAACATTTATCTTTTAGAAGTCTGTGAGTGAACTGTATCTTCTTACTGCAAAGTAGACCCCAAAGCAACAAGTGCATTGTCTCCCCGAGAGGGGAAAATTGTCTCTTTTCCTGTTCTGAATATTTCTGAAGGAAATGCAGCTTAGTGCCACGTCAAACTGCTAAAGATGACTGAATTTCAGAACTGGGTTTCAAAGATTCAGTGCAAGATATTGGCATTCAGGATTACAGAATTAATTGTGGGAAAAGAGGGTGTGGTTCTGTGTGGGGGTTCCCATCAGCACCAAACAAACTCTGAGAAAGCAACAATATGAAGGAAGCTTAAAGTATGACAAAAACAAGGCATGTGGTTTAAAGCAAAAGATGCTTTGATAGTCCATGAACTGAGATGGTTTTGTTCCTGCTAACCAGCAGCTTGGCCCCTGGGTTCTGCTGAAGCCCTCTGGTTCTTGGCAAAACACGATACGATTGCTACTGAAACCCGGATATTTTGATGTGTCTCCAATTCCGACTCCAGATTTTCAGTCTGTTATGCCCAACTTGCACAAAGTGAAGAGTGCAGGACTACCTACTAGCTGACCAATACAAGCACATACACCCATGTACCCTTAAACCCATCATTTTCCAGCCACATCCCAAGACTTCCATAGTCTGTGCCAAGGCCACAGACTTGGCAGCAGTCATCACCACTGCATAGCTGTTGGCACCAGGAGCAAAGGGAGAGACACAGCAGTGGCAAATTCCAACTATTTTGGGGGGAAAAAAAAGCCCAACAAGGAAAGGACAGTACCAGTTTCAGCTAGCAAGTTGAGCAGGACTTGGAAATCATAGAATCATAGAATAGCTTTGGTTGGAAGGGACCTTAAAGCCCATTTAATTCTAATCCCTTTGCCATGGGCAGGATTGCCACCCACCAGATCAGGAGGCCCCATCCAACCTGGCCTTGAAAGCCTTCAGGGATGCAGCATGACAGCTACATGCATGGAGAAAAGGAGGAGTAAAAAGAGAGCCCTCCAAGTTCCTTAGCACTGATGTTGTTGGAAGATTTTGCCATTTGTTTAGAGAGAAAGTCTCCAAGGGAAAGAAACAGCGTTTCATCCTTTAAGTGCTTTGAGTTTCCTTCTTGAAATCATCTTACTCCTTCCATCAGATCATTTCAGGGCTTTCCTTCCCCTGTTACTTAAAGTGCTTGAATATTAGCCATCTTGTATTTTGTGAACACTTTAAAACAGAATGATAGCTTTCTAGCACAATCTTAAAGTCAATCTGATTTCAAGATAGGTTTTTGTTCTCCTGGAAAATAACACATCGAAGATTTTGTACAAGAAGTGCTACTAAGAAACTCTCCTTGTGCTGTGTGATCAAGTACACTTTCACTGAAATGGTAATCTCATTCATTTTAGAGTATGGTTCAGTATTTTTACAGAAAAATAATCCTTCTGGAGAGATTTGTCTTCCAGAGATTTTCTTAGGGATTTTTTTTAAAAACACAAGTTATAATTCTCTGCTTTGCACCTCAAATCATTACGTTATATTAAAAAATATAAGTAACCTTGTACCACTGCAAGTGAATAATACTGCCATTTGGAGCTGAAGGTACATAGTTGCACTTAAAGCTAATTGCTAATGACTGAACAGCACGCAAACACACAGGTATATATGCAGAAATGTCTGCACATGCACATGATGGTTTTATGCGTAGCACCAACCTGAATTCAAATAGTGCAGTCTGGTTCTTCAAGGAATGGGTGAAATGAGACTTCAAACACAGTGCCTTCAAGCATAAAATGGTTTCTGTTTTTCAAACTGACTTTTAAGAACAGTTTGAGTTATTCGTTTTATTCATTAACTATGCTTTGTCCATTAATGCAGACTTTGCCTATCAATCAATCAATCAATCAATAAAAATCTGAGTATTTTCCAGGCATTGTCCAGACAGCAAAATGTGGAAAGAAGAGCATTTCCTAATGGTTAAGGCTCACGACAGAGATATAAATTGTTCTGTGTGCTATTTTAGAGTATCTGGCTAAAGCGAACACCGGTGTATGTGAACAGGCAGCTCTGGCCAAACAGAAAATGGGAGCTCATTCACATTCTATGCTTGCACTGGGACACAGCAGCAAGAAGGACAGCTGGGAGTAAGCTTCTCATCACACACAGCTTTGTTCCAGCATATGTAAGAGACATTTAGCAGGTTTTTTAAACTTAAGACATTGTCAATAGGGATCTCAATTCTCCTAACCCCAAACTACTTGGCTTTAGCACCTGCACCAGGTACAAAAGCTCATGTGAACAGGTGAAGAGGACTGAGGGGACAGCAGGCTCCAGATGACTGTGAAATTTTGAAAGCTATTTATTTGCACTGCATTTAGAGATATAAATGAATGCAAGAAGTCACTCTTAATGGCTATGCTACATGTAACTTTGCTATCTAAATCAACCCAAGAATTTTTGGCAATTTTTGGCAATTTTTTTTTATTACGTTTGCATTCACTCTTAGTAATTTCAGATCCATCCTGGAAATCATTTGCAGCGGCTAAACATAGCACCATCTCTTTGGGCATTGTCCTCAATATTATTTTCTGCAGTCCCCTGTGGATTTGTGCATTTGGCCCTTCCTTGCCAGATGATGCTGAAGAGACTAGTGCAAGACCCAGGGTGGGGTAAACAGCTCATGCCAATCCTAGACTAGCCAGTGTGCAGAACCTTTAAAGCAAAAGAACTCAGCAGATTTTGGGAAGAACTGAAAATATAAACGCATAAATGGATTTCAGCATCAGCTGTTTCAAGGATAGAAATCACTCATGTCTTACTCAACTGGTGACACTGCTGGTCCAACTTACGTAAGCCATTTGAAAACCACTACCATCACCAAGACCAAAACTTAGCTACAAAGGAATACTTAACTACACTGGAAATGAAAGACTTCTGAAACTTTTTATACAAGAAAGCTAAGCCTTTGTCCAGCTTCATTGAAGCTGTTTGTCAATTATCCAGGGTTGAACTGACAGTGCAGACCAAACAGAGTAAATATTAACTGGCTTGAGCAGGTTTAACACCAAATCAGACTGAATGGGGAAAGTTCTATACAAGCTAGAGCGCCATATTTGTTTGTAAATCACAAGATAAAGAGGCTACAGAAACAATGAAACAGCACACATTACTAATCTCATAAGCTCCTAAAGAATAACTGAAAGCAATGAGCATTTTTAACCAAGATGAAGAAAGCATGTACCTATATCATTTTGAAATACTTCTAAAAATGTAGCATTGGCTTTTTTTTTGTTTGTTTTGTTTTTGTTTTATGCTCCTGCCTGTTCCAATACAAAGAAACAGTCCTTTTATTTTTTAACGCTGTCAGATTGCCAGCTATATTTGGGCTACTGGACTCCTATTTTCACATGGTTTTAATCAAATTCTTTAGTTTGCCAACACAAAGAGAACCAAACTTAGTTGAAATCTGATCATGAAAGCATGTTCAAAGCTAGGAAAAATTTCTGTTCCTAGTAAACTGGAAAGAATTCACAAGTTTCAATGTAAGTGTAGCTCAATCCCCATAAGAACAGTGCAAGACCACTCTCTTTCTGAAGATTTATAAATAGTTAATGGAGGAGTTAACAATAAATGATGCTTAAAATGTGGATCTTAATTCATGGACTTTATGACAATAATAAAACATAGTGATTGGGCTCTTTAATGGCTTCTACAGTTCAGCCATCATCTCTTAATGGATAGGACCTCAGGTCTTACAGTCAAGTATAAAAAGGCAGCTTTTGCCATCCTTTGTGAGGTTGCTGGTGCACCTAACCTGGAGACTGCATCGCTTTAGTATCAGTTTTGTCATTGCTGTGCAGGACCAACAGCAGATTTTGCTAATATAACAGCAGTGTTCTGTCTATAAGGAAATCAGAAAAAGTGAGTCATTGCTGTTTTGTGTAGTAACTACAAAATAGCTCAAACTAATCTGCATTTCAGACTTAGAAGTTTCTCCAAGGCTAATCATTGCTATTAAAATTGAAGGCTGGGTAGGACTTTCCAGAGCTGTATGTGCATAGCTGGCCCTGCCTGGCACAACAGCCATTTTGGATATTTGCTTCCCCCTGCTTTGGAGACCCTAGGACAACACCATGACCTCTGCTGCACGGAGGAGTGGCAAAATGCTTTCAGCAAAGGGAGTCTTTTAAGTCAACATAATCGTTCCAGAACATGTCAAATGCAGCCACTAAAACTGTAACCTACATATGGTCTCGATTAAAACTAACAAACAAGCTAGCCCTTCAATTACAAGGCCTTTCAGAAGCAAGGAGCCAAAAGCACAATAATCTCTATACACTGTACTTCAGGGACTGACAACAAAGCCTCCCACGACTTCATCCCCACAGCATCTCCAGCACCATTCAGAAAAGAACCATAGAACCAATAGGGCTGGAAACGACCAAGACTGAGATCATCTCATCCAACCATCCACTCGTCAACACCATGCCCATTAAACCATGTCACTCAGCATCACAATGTGGGCTTCAGCTTTTGTGCATGCACTGCAACACAGTACTCACTCCCACAACACAAGGGCTGTTGGGTGCTCACCTCCTTGCTGCATACAGCGCCAGGAGCATCTGCATTAATGGAGAAGAGAAAAACATCACGTTCCTTGGCCAACCAGCCCTTGGGAAAGCCCTCCACGCAACCATGGGTAACGCACTGCTGACCTCAGCCCCTGGGAGCCAAGAGCGTTCAGAATGGCTTGGGATTAATGGCAAAAATGAAGAAATCAAATTTGCATCGCTTCCTACATTTAGTAAAGGAAATTATGAATTTCCCACAAAGCCTAATGCCGGCTCTGCAGGGATTATATTAGTATTTATTGTTTTGTTTGCTCAAATAAAACACCTGTCGAGGTCAGCTATTCGAAGAATTTTTAATATACCAGCCTTACACTACGGAGAGCAAGAAGTGTTTATAGAGGCACTCCTGGTAAGATTGTTGGCGTTTTCTCCCCCCAGGTAGGTGCATAATGATTTAATAACAGAAACAGCATGCCCACAAACCTCTGAACCTCAGATTTAAATAAAAACTAATATATCTGAAATCGGGGTATCAGTCTCTGCAGTTTCTGTGTCTCTCCGTGTTATGAAAGGAGGCGTAACCCTAGGATACGGCATCCTTCCTTTATAAAGTCCCGTCTTGGAGTGTCAGAAGTCAAGGAATTAAAAACAAAAGCGGCATATATCGCTGTCAATCACTGAAGTCTTTGATGTGCTCCTTCCTTCACGATGTATTATGCTCTCTAAGTAGAGGAATCAATCACCATGCGCCTGCCCCTCTTGTGCTGTGATGCCAGTGAGGAGTCAGCTGATTGAGGCATGGCACAGCCCATGTTTCAAACAGATGGAGAGAAAAATGCAAGTGGGAGCATAAAACAAAACTAAGCTAAACCCTCAGTGCAGCTAAATGACACAACAGATTTCTGTTTCAGCATTTTTCGAGGTTTTCTCTTAAATGTCAGCTTGTTTCAGCCTGTCTTGCCTGGTATCTCATCTCTGGTATCTCCAACAGTGCTATTCCTCACTCAAAAACTGGATTTTATTTTTTAGAAAAAAAAAAAAAAAAGTAGGTAGCTTGAAAGTAATGCCTCCTACAGTTTCCACGAAAACTGTAACAGCTACAAAAACTGCAATAACACTATTTGATTGAGCATATTTCCATCTAGAAAACACTACTTTTTAACATAGTCATCACCATTAGCGATGCATTTTAACCAACAATGACCAAGAGCCTTGTTCGTTGAACGTGAACATGGTGCACTTGTAAAAATCTGCACAGCTGTCTGGAACATGGCATGTCTTTCACATCTCTGTCATCACCGCTGAAATGCACCACCCACTGTCTCACTGTGCTCACATCTCAGCTGGTTGGTTTCCATAATTGTTCAGCAAGCATCAATGAATATCTGTGGGTGCCATTTTTCCTGCATGAAGAAATTTCAGTTCCACACCTTCGCTCCATATGAACCCCCATGTCAAACAGCATTCTGTCATACTGCCCCTCCATTGCCATCTGTTGCATAGCAACAGCATGTAATGGAATATTGGTGGGAAGGTTCAACCTCTACTGCCATACCATTGATGTCCACCTCTCACATCATGGGCCAACATAATAAAATAGGAGGTGTTACTTTCAGACTAAAACTTGTACTTGTATTTACATTCATCCATAATCATATTACACTGGCTGTCTTAACTTTTGGCTGTTTTTTTTTTTTTTTTTTTTTTTTTTTTTTTTTTTTTTTTTTTTAACAGTAGCTAAACAGATTGCTTACTTATATTTTCCTCAACTGCAAAAATAAAAAAAAATAAAAAAAAAACAAAAAAAACAACAAAACAAATGAAAAGATAGCATATTTGATTTGCCAAGAAGATACTGCAGTTAAAAAAAAAGGCAAAAAAGAGATGGACTTTCCCACAGAGAAATGTAACAATTATACTTGTATGCTGACTTGAGAGTCAAACTTGAGCCCATCCAGGCCCCACCATCTGGCAGGGGAGATACTGCAAGAAGACTGCAGACAAAAGCCCCTGTGATGCTCTATAACTGCACAGGAAGAGATGGAGCAAATCTGGCAGGATGAGGCCCCTATGCTATGCTATGACTGATAAGAGTCAAAAAACAGAACTGTAATGAGAGCAAAAAAGGAGCAACTGCTGGCCAAGAGACGAAAAACCTGTTGAGCAGGGGTGTGCTTGGCCTGTGACAAGAGTTAATGAGTTTTTCATCCTAACTCAAACAGGTTTGTCACTTGAAGGCTGCTATTCTTCACATGTCTAGAAGGACTGAATTCTGTTGCCCTTCCTCACTTTGAGGAGCACCCTACTGCATAAACATTGCCTCTAATTTCAGATTATGGCAATCATGGGCACAATCTGGTCCTTATAAACAGGGAATTGAAGAAAAAACAAATGTCAAGCAGAGATAAAAGTAGCATTGTACTTTTAATTATCAAAGTATTTTATTTCACTTAAAGGAACAGATTTGCTGGTCTTCTCCAGCTGCCTTGCATCATCACAGCAGTGCAAAGCATTGTAAATCCAGTTCAGTCAAATGGTTAAAGTGGGCTAGCAGCTGCTTTACATCACTGTAGCAGCATAAAGCTGCAAGCATTTGAACCTAATCCATACTCTTTCAAGGCACTTTTCTTTACCAAAAAAGAAAGAAGCTTTTCTTCTCTGTCAGTGACTGCTGCTTAACCAAGAGAGCAGAGCCATCCAGTTACAAGGAACAAAACATACCTGAAAAAATCTCTGCAAACAATTTGGACATAGAATTCGCTTCTTTTACTCTCCTTTGGCTACCAAGAACATTTCAATCTCATCAGACTGCCAGCAATGGGAGAAAACTGTTTAAAGTAATATGCCTCATTCTCAAGTCTGATTTTAGACAGATCCCAATACAATGCTTCAGCACACGTTAGAAGGGCAGATTCACTGTTATTTAGGGCTAGGAGTATAGAGAAATCAATATGCAGAGATGAAGACAGATAAACACTTTGGGCAGAGATGAAACAGGAGGAAAAATACCACTTTCCAAATGTTTCTGCATAGCTAATGTAATGCAGAAGATGTGCAGTTCCTTCCCCAAGGTGACTACTGCTTCTCTCCCTGGTTGCAGTCCCATGGCTGTCCAAGGCTCCCTCTGCTCACACACTGCACTACATCATGATTAGCTGAGCAATTAACCATGCCCTACGCTGTTTCTTTTTCACCTAATTATTGCTTCATTTCTCAACCATGTGGAGCAATCACTTCTATTTGGCCAAGCGCCTAGGAACCACAGCTACTCATTTCCCTCAAGTTTTTCTAGCAGAAGCCAATCTTCAGCTCAGTGTGAGCATTTGCTTTCACCTGGGTTTGAGAAGAGAGGGAAGCAATGCCATGGGGCATCAGTGTATGCACATGTGTGCGCACATGTGACCATTCACTCTCAGCCATCTTCTTGTCCCTCGCCATGGCTGCTGGAAGGTGATCAGGAAAACAACAGTAGGCACGAAGCCCATCTCCTTTCAGTAAGCAATGCTGTCTCACAGTCTAGTCCCTGAGGAAATGAGACAAACACACTGACTGCCTGTATTCATCCAACTTATAATTTCTGAAGATAATGGCAACTTACTGCCAAACCTGACAGAAAGCAAAGGTTTTCTGAAAGTAACAATAGTTCTGCACATCTTTTGCAGTAGAGAAAAGGGAGATGAGAGACCAAGCAAATTTCTCCCAGACTTAAAAGTGGTATGCATTCAGCAGAAGTGCCTTACAAATGCTTCCGATGGGAAAAAGCTTCAGTCAGATCTTGTGAGTTCTGCAACACCCCCATCAATCAATTCTCCAAGATAAATCTGCTGGAAACTAAGCTTTGTTAGTCCTGGTGCTCAGAGAATGACATGCTAACAATCCCGCTGCCATTAACCGTGCAGCAGCCGTTCTTGACTCCCCTCTCTTGTGCTCCAGTCCCAAGAGTGGCTAGGCTCCAGCAACATGCAGGTTGCCTGAGTTGCCTCTGTATTTGCAACCCCACTGATCTCACCAAGGCTGCAAGAAAACTGAATTTCATTGGCACATGGGGATTCTACTCGTGAACTTGGTAATCCCTGTGTGTCCTTCCCAATGACTGTGGTGCATTAGGTGAGACTGGGCTCAGTGCTCCCAAACTGATTCGTGCAACACTTTTGATGGATGCCATATGAGTGCTGTACTGGCTTCCCTGTCCAGAAAGCAAATGTGGAAACTTGAACACTGACAATACTGTCAGAAAATGACAATTATTCGAGTGTCTTCTTGTAAGCCATTTCAACTCAAGTACTCCAGTGAGTAGTAACATTTAATTTTACAGCCTGGGAGTATTGCAACTCTGTAATTTAAATGTTCCTGGCAATTTCAATCATACCACGGTTTTCATGCAATTTTCTGTTCCTGACACCCACCGCCAGAAGCTGCAGAATTGATGCCACTTGCCATGGCTGTGCACACATAATTGCACTGTCATAACAAGCAGGCTGCCTGGCCCCCATGACACCATGTCCAGAACACACCTGTAGCTCAGTGTCTGACCACAAGAACTGGGATAATGCAGAGCCCTCACTAACACACTTGTTGCTACTTCAGGAAGCCAACAGCACTAACTATTCAATTCACCCCTACAAAGGTCTCAGTTTCCAGGTTCCTTATTACAAACTAGGTCCTTATACGTAGTTTGCGCCTTCAGAGACAAGTGGAGCAACCATCTTGAATGGATCAGAAATGCATGCACTCAAAGTGAATGTGCATATTTCATCACCAGAAAAAGTAATTAAAGAAAGACATCCAATTTCTCAGGCAAAATGATGGCTTTTAGACCTGTCTTCTTTTCCACAGTCAAAAAAAAAAAAAAAAAAAAAAAAATTAAATTCCATTTTGAATACCAGTCATTAAATATCTCATGACTTTTTGGTATCCAGTCTGCATTCTTTGGACTCTTGGTTTACCAGGACTGATACCCTCACTTTCCATTTCCATACCTAAGCAAGGCAGGGAGAACTGGTGGACAAAGACAGTTGCATCTAACTGATACAACACAGGCATCAGTTAGAAAAATAAAGACTATTTCCTTTCTTTCCTTACCACAGCAGTGCTAGGGCTTATTGAAAGCAGCACTGGCAGCACTACTGCTGTTCTGTATCAACTCTCTCTTTCCTACTGCAGCAGCTCACCTGGTTGCCACATTGACATGGCAAGCTGTAAGAGTAGCGAAGAACAGCTGCCCAGCCCCAAGCAGGGGAAAGTGCAGGGATCATTCAGCACAAGATACAAAGTGAGCATCTATCATTAGGAAGGTCACTGTAGAAACAAGCCATGAGACTCCTAAACTGGATTTGCAATTAGTGCATTTAGATAATGCTGGGTGCAAGTCCAAGCCCTGCAGAACAGCTTCCATGCAAATGCATAGTGCTATAATTAGAGTAATTGCTGTGCCCAGTGAAATAGCTTTAATTTCACAGGAATTTAGGCAAAGCCAGAATGCATCTTCCTTTCACTGAGACAACATTACAAAGTCTACTGGTGTGGGACTTTTTTCTTTTTTGTCATTTTTATTGGCTATTATTTTTGAGAAAACACCTCAAGTGTTTCCTAAAATATGATCAGATCTATTATGTTTTGGAAAATATGCAACTGAAAATAATTAAAGATAACTGTAAAAATGTACTAAAGCAAGTCACTTCTTCCACAGACAAAAATTAGTCAACCTCCAAAAGAATATTTTCCATTTTAGTAGTATTAGTCAAAGAAAATGTTTGGGGCTGGAGCAAGTACTTGTTCTTAAATGGCAACTATTTCTAGACAACTCTCCCTTGAAATGCTGATGCAAAAAAAAATAGCATAATAAGGAAATGAAAAGTGAAAAAGCAGAGATTCAGTATATGACATGGGCACTTATTTCTTTACCTACACCTTATGAATTTACATACATGGTAAATTCAGTTTAGGAATATCAGGTTATATATGTTCTTTAAAATGGTTGACATGTCCACATGTAAATCCCAGCATAACAATTGCTGGATTAATTGTTTTGCACAAATCATTTGAATTCATGGCTCGATGTTTTAGATTCACTGTGCATTGCAAAACAGCATGGTGTGTATGGCTAGTGGTTGCAGCCATACTGCACAACATGGATTGGATTTTGGATTGGATTTTGTGTTGGATTTTGTGTTGAGGGACATGGATTAGTGAGTACTGTTGGGGATGGGTGGATGGTTGGACTGGATGATCTTGAAGGTCTTTCCCAAGCTTGGTGATCTTGTGATTTGTGAACATCTGCATGCTGTGGATGTGGCTACAGAGCATAGCATCACCCCAGAGATCCCTGAGATGACTGGCAGCAAAAGCGGAGTTGAGTTTAACAAAGGTCTCAAAGACTGCCCAAATAAAAAGCCTTGGAAATCTCCCCAGATTTCTTTCCCTGTTCGGGAAAGAGAGACATTAATGGGAAAAGGTGGGTAACACTTCTTTTATGAACTGCCCCATTCTCTGGTTGTCAAGGTTGTGCTTCACACAAGCAGCAGCACTGCCTAGGTGGTTATCTGTTTCCCAGGGATGGCACAGAAGCTGTCAGCAACATCCCAATACCAGCAAAGAAAACTCGAAACATCTGGAGTATTTCTTTCCTTTCTTCCCAAAGAAAAAGCAAGTTAAACATTTAAGAGTCCTGGGAGAGTTGTCGTTGATCCACACATAAAACATCCCCTCCCTCCAGTGTGTGAATCAGCTGCCTGACAGAACTGTGTGGAAACCAGGGGCTGGAAGAGCTGTTGGGTAGAAAGGATAAAAGTACATGTTTCCCTGGGGCTGTAGTTTCAGTCCAGCTCCAGAGAGCCAGAGCTGTTGCTGCCAGACACCATTTCAGTTATTCCTGCACAATGATGGATGGCCTCAGCCCATTCCCCAATGGAGAGGTGGCTTCATCAGGAAGGCCGCCATCATGATCAGCTTCTTTTTTAGGGCAGTCGTAAAAGATACTAAAAGAGGCTAAAAAAGGGAGAAAAACCAACCAATCAATCAAACAAAAACCAACAACAAATGGAAATCTCACAAAATCCACCTCCCCATGAACTGAAATGGGGGTGATTTTGTGAGCCTGGGGTTCAAAATAGTAGATCCTTGTGAATCTCTGCTTCAACATCACAATCCATACCAAATCCACAGAAAGAGAATGGCCCGTACTGCTGATCTCTCAAACCATCAACACATACTGGGAAAACCAGGACCCCAAAGTTTCCACAACCTCTACACACTTCTGAAAATTGAAGTGCTAAATGGCAGCAAGGACCCCTTGGAGAGCTTCCTATGTTGTTCACTAGTGCTTTCTTTGTTTACAGGAAGAGAAGAGAGCCTCTCTGATAGATGAACGGATCTCAATTCCATCCCAATAAGAAAGGCAGTGTTAAAAATGCAGCACTCACGAAACACTAATGAAAGGTTGAGGAGCCAAATTGTGCATGTGGAATAGTTGCACTTAAAGCTTCCTCATCTAATACTAAGCATTCAGGAAGCCAGCTACTTATAATGACAAGGAATTTCTATTTCACAGCATCACAGTGGTCAGAATGAAATAATTTCTTTAAATACCCCTGGAACAGCTGCTGCTGAGTGTGCCACCAAAGCCTCTTATTTTCTCCAATGTGTTTGAAACAAACTTGGCCATGCTTGGTCTTTTAATTTAGAAAAAGAGGTTCACAGAAGGCTATACTCTTATATACAAACCTGTATACTTTGCTAACTTGTAAACTCACCATAAAGTAGAAATATAAAATAAATGTCTTTTGGGTCTTTTTGATCACAATGCCTGCATTAATTGGAAATGCAAAGAAAGACAGACTAGAATAATTAGAACTGAGAGTGTTAATCTATACAGAAAACTATTAATGGTTTATGTATTATAGCCTGAATGATGCATTCAAGAAATAGCACCCCAGAGAACATCACTGCATTTGCTGCAGTGTGCAATGTTTTTGTACTTTAAACTGACCTGGTGCTCCATTTTGACTTTGGGGGAAAGAAAGAAAAGAAAAAAGAAAAGAAAAGAAAGCAATCTATCCTGCTGGGTGCTTTAGGCCATGAAATATGTTTTTCATGTAGAATACATAAAATGTATAAACCTCTGAATATTTTAGAATAGATCTGTCTCATTTGATTCACAATCCTGCAGCTGTTGTTCACTAAATTTATATTCCCTTTTTTTGACACAGTCAAATAGCCCTGATTCTCAGATGCAGAATGACATTCAAGCAAATCAATTTCATTACAAGTTAAACTATTCTACTTGATTGCTTTCAATAAACAAACAGGGTATGTGCTGTTTACTTCTCTGTCTCCTACAGATCATTAAGGTCTACCTCTTGCTTTAGACACTGTTTACACTTATTCATGATCTTCCAATAAAAGTGCATACCATTCCACCTCCCCATGCCAATTCTGGTTACAGCACTTAGCACTTGGAAAGCATGACAGGCACACATCAGAAACTAGGTGATACAAATACATGAGTTACATTCCTACTGCCTATTAAACTGATATTTACCTTATTCTCTTCCTCAAAAAATGGGCCACCCCAGCTGAGGTCTGTCTATGACAGCCTGACTCATCCCTCCACCCTGATGTGTTTTGATCTAGCAATTCCCTCTCTCCAAAAATCTTTTCAGCATGGAAGACATCCATCTTGGCCAATATCACAACTGTGTTCCCAACTAAGCTGTATTATTACTGATGCTTACAACTGCCTCTTCCAAATCTCCTGACGGGTCAGAAGACAAAAAAAAAAAAAAACAACACACAGAATTGCTCAGAAAGGGAGTGAAAGCTCTGCTGTTGCCCAGGAAAATATACCAAAGTACAAAATTGGAGTTGTAATCCGTATGGTTATTAGCCAAATTTCTAGCATGTCTGTGGCTGGTTGGGTTCCAAAAAAATGAATGGTGGCTCAGAACATTTCTAATATTGTCTGAAATAGGGAATGCAGCCCCACTTCACATGAAAGGGATATAGCATAATGAAACATAATATTATTTTAGCCGATGAAAACAAAAACAAAGAGAGAAATTCTTACCTTAAACAATCTCCTGTTTTATCCAGATACAAGTACAGACCAAAAGGTCTGCAGAGTGAGCAATATAACCAGCCATCTAAAAATTCACACTTTTTCTGTTAGCTATATTCTTTTCAACTCAAGTATCATAGTCAACTTCATCCGTTTTTCTGGGAGGAGGAATAGGTGACTAACCATTCCCCAGGTTATACTACTTTTCCAATTCTTTGCCACAGTGCTAACTAAACAAGTTAAGTGCTATACAGTCATCTCCTCTGTAACAACATTTTATGCAGTGATTTTCCTTTTCCAGATTAAAAACAGAATAATTTGAGTACTTGTATTTTTATTTTTTTAAAGAAAAGAGCACCATCTCTCCTAGAAGATAATAAATTTCTAAGCCTCTCCCAAAGCCAACAGTTGAGTGTGAAGGGCACCACATTATTCCCAGCATCTTAAGGAGTCATGCAATCTTCGGGCTTTCAGAGCTTAAGCAACATTATTGCTTTTAATGTATTTTCAAAAAATACATCAACTTCACATTTCTCCAACTGTAAGCGGGCACAAACTAATCATACCAGCAAAAAATAAGCTGCACGTTTGATTTTAACACTGATCCAGATGTAAATACAAAGTGAAAAATGAGTATAGCTAAGGAAGTTACCATTTTAAGAGTGCTGAGACCTATGGAGCCCAATGCACACAGCATTTACCCATCTTCTCCTTTTCATAGCAAGGGGAAAAACACTACAAAGGATATTGATAGTCACTGTTTCCATGGCTCAAAGCCTAATGAAACATCATCGCTTCACTTCAATTCCCGTAGCTATCGGTTATGAAGAAGCACTGCTTCAAACAACAAAAATATTGATAACACCAGGCTTCGTAACAGCATTGCACACACAGTGACTTCAGGGCATTGTAGCCGAAAGTGCCTGACGCTCTGGATGCACAACCATTAATAATCATAATTTCGAGTTCAGTATGAAAACTTTGAGGAAAACAAACGTGTCATCAAGATAATTTCACAAACTATTTGGAAAAATAGCGCTACGCCACAGACATCGCTTGTTCAAACCAGCAGCCCTCCTCCATGCAGTGGTGATATACTCTCTCTTAACAGCACCACTTGCCACATGTTTAGTCAAATCCCACTCTCAGGCAGCTGTTTTGGGGTTAATGCAGACCAGTTAGGTGAGACTGTAGGGTCTGTTTTGTGCACGAAGCCAACTGCTGCACCAGTATCCATGAATACTTGGGATAAATACTGCATTTCGGAAGACCTCATATGAAGAGAGGTAGCTGCTCACAAACACACATTTTTCCCACAGAGCCTTTACATTCATTAGCAGATTTCTTCTTATTTAGTGCTTCCCTCATATCCACAGCATATGTGAAGATGTAGACGTCACCATCGTAAATACGGCTGGCTGTTTTAGGAATGCGTTAGTGTTTCCAACAGCCATATTATCTGTTATGTTATTACTCACTGGTTTCCTGTGTGGATGACCTTTCCTTGCTAAAAAAGCACCCAACAAAAGGAGGGCAGAAAACAAGCACAACTAAAGTTGTTCTTAAACTTTTACTGAAAATTGTTTTTTCCCTAGCAAGAATGTCAGGATTTTAATGTCTAAAGTAACTCAAGGATTAAAACAGTTCGTAGATAACTAAGATCGGTTGCTTCTCTCCTCAATTTACAGAAAAAAAGTTCCCCTTCAAGCTACTCAAAGGCATATTATTATATCATACAAAGAGATACCATACTATACTTCCCTAATAATCACTCCTCTTCCCTGAGCATCTGCTCACAGGCACTCTGATGAGCCACTGCATTTTGCCAGGTGCAGTCAGCTGTTCTTACAACAGTCCAGTCCTCGCTGCAACACTCAAAATTGTAATTTCCATCCTTTTGAAAGTGAAAATGAGATCACAACCGAGAGCGCATCCTGTCCTTTTCAGGTCATCAAAGTGGTGTCTGTTCAATGCAGTTCAGAGCTTTCAAATATGAAAAACAAATCCCTGGAAAGATGAACTTGAGGAATGTGCACGTCTAATGTTCAAAATTCACCTGATACCATGCTGCTATACTGATACTTTATTTTTGTATGCTTACTTTCCTTTACATACAAATGCAGCTTCAGAAGTACTTGTTATATTTATTCTGCAGCCATATGTGTGTACAGTGACTTGTATAGACACAATATTCCCTTCTCTGGTAACTGTTAGTATACTCTAGAGTACATTTCTGTAAATTATACTTCTTTAAATAATTCTGGTTGCTGATTTTTTTTCCCCTGTTTATATTAACCCAAATTTCTATCTAAATGCTACTTTATTCTTACTTATCAAATCCCTTTATGAAATAAGGAACTGGAAATAGCTCTCCTTGCTAGCCTATAATATAATGCAATAAGACTAAACTCTAATAAAAGAAAAAAGACAAACTGTAAAAGACGACAAACTCACATGGCTTTGTAGCTCACTTGGGCGCTGTGAGAAGCAGAGCTAACCTCAGGAAGTAATGCTCCATTTCAGCATACTGTAAAGCTGTATCACATTGAGACTGAGGGAGAAGCTGAGGCTTCCATTCAACTCAATAGGCCATGGTAGAAATTTATCCAGCCTGGCCTTCATTAAACTTGTAAAACATGACTGCTAGAGTGCAGTGCATAACCCACTCTAATAACATGGCTTTAACACCAGTCAACACAATAGAGGAGGTAAAGAAATGTGACAGAAGTATTAAAGCTAAGTCAGCCCTGAAATGTCTGGAGTTGTTTAAATGTCTGTCCAAATCTCTTTGGACTTAGAAGCAAAAAGAGAAGTCTTGTGTGAACACAGTAATATTTTTCTCTAGTCCCTGTTTACAATCAGGCCTAAATACAAAGAAAAGAAAAAAAAGAGATCAAGATAGCAAGAAAAATGTTTAATGTTTGGATAAAAAGTACCATTTTTCCCTTCCCACTGGTTAAACTCATTCTGTCACTCCGCAAAATACTTAATTCCAATGAAAAAAATTCACTTCAAAGAGTCAGTGCGTTATCTTAAAAAGGAAACATGATGTACCCATTCTCCATGGGAGTGTGAAAAGCAATCTTGCTTGTTGCCAAATTGAAGAGTGTGAGTTGGGAGGGACAGCATTTGGTAAAAACTTAAACCAGCCCCCAGTAAATGGAAGACAAAAGCAAGCATATGTTATGACTTCAGTAATAAGGCAGATCATTTTTGAAATAAAAGCCACTTTGCAGATTACTACTTTTAGCAATCAAGACAATTTCATAAGAAGACCATATTGACTGATTGTCTCTGAGCAGCTAACCAGATAGTTAGCTAACAGCACTATGAACTATAAACTGATACAAAGTGGTTTAGTTTCAGAGAGATGCGTCTACGCAGACTTCCACGTTTTGCAGGAAAAAAGCTTGTCTTCAAGGTTCTTAATCTTGGGAGAATTTTCCCCTTTGAGGTGGAGATCCATAACATTTCGGTGCTGTTGACATCACAGAGTTTATTTGATTTCTAACTTCGATATTAATAAAAAAATGAGTGGAGACTGAAAACAGGCTGGCTGAACTTATCTCAGGCTGCATTGATGGATAGGAAAGTAATGTCCAACACATAAATACGTGTACAGATAATCTGTAAGGATCTTTAAGACTCTCCAAAAAGAATTGTTTCTTTGTCTTTTTCTATCTGTCTTGCTTAAGTACTAAAGGCAATAAAATTATTTCCACAATGTTTCTTCATAAAATAAGTGTTCAAGTGAATCAGTACTTGTAAACAAGCTCTACTGAGAATTCATGCTGCCAATTCAAGATAAACTATTTTGTATATTCAACTCCATTTCTCTGGTAAAATTTCCCTAATGAAATGTAGTAAAACTCACAAACCATCAGATCAACATACACTAGCAAAATTAAACCCCTGAGAATATTCACTGCTTTATTTTTATTAGTACTGTTTTAAATATTCAAAATGTATGGGTCATAAAATTATGCTTAGGGCAACATTTTCTCATAAGTTCATTTGTGCATGTTTTAAAACAGATTTAAAAACTAAGTAACTTTAATCTCAACTTTAATGCAGAGACAAAGAGCGGAAATAGTGATGGATGTGGATCTTAATAATCCCCTCCACAAATTGTTAATTTTAGGGTATTTTAGGACTAAAGCGTGCCCCAGGCAGTGAAAGGAATGTGTTTAAATGCCCAGAGCAGTTTATATAATGCTTCAAATTTCTAAAGCTGCCTCCACATTCCCTTCCTTATAAACACAAGATAAAATTACTTGGTATTTCCTTATATTATTACTTAATATATGACAAACAATAGCACCTCAAAAGTCAGACAAGGTGATCCATGATTATTTTTCATGGAAAGATCACAGGACAGTACAAAATCTGACCAGCTAGTCAGAAAAATGGGTTTCCACCTAGTTTGCACATACCCCCCTTGGCATGCAATTTATCATGTCATTACACTGGTCACAAAATCCAAAGACAAAAATTTCACATCTCTACTTTCTCATGGGAGCAGCTCACCCCAGGACAGCTGAGCACTACCAGCAGCACCCAGGCTTGGCCCCACAGGCTGGTACTGAGCATGGCAAACAGAGATATTGATCAGCACTGCTGAAGCACAGAGTAAGTGATGGAAAGCCACAATGTGACTTGAAGGGGAGATTCCTCAAACAAACCATGACAGCCTGTGATACGGCATGGATAACTTCTGGAGATAAGAGATGCATTATCTGCATTTACTGGGAGAAGGCTGTCCTCGTGTTCATCCCAAGAATGAAAGGATGCTAAGCTGCAGAAGACAGCTTTATCACTACTCTCATTTTGTTTATTTATTTATTGCCTCATCTGAACATAAAAGCAAGGATGAAAAAGAAATAGATGTAAGCAGCAGGTTGTGTAAGCTGGAAGACGCTGGGGGAAGAGAAGCGCTGCTAGAGTGATCTTTGGGGCACAGGACATCCCCTATTTACCCACAGCTTGGAAGCACCAGACGATATTGAGCGTAAGCTGAACATCTACACATGGACTCTGGCCTGAGCTGCAGCCTTCCCAACTTTCAGGCTAGCAGAAGCCAGCAGAAAACAGGTAGATGCTGAAACGTGGCACAGAAGGGACATCATGAGAAGGTTAGCAATAGGTTGTCCTTTTTTAGCCACTGGGTGAGGGCAGAGAAGCTGCAGGAAAGGCTTCTGCACAGCCATCTCAAACACACCACTGAGCTTTTTATTCTATCCTTGCTTCCTCCTTTTTCTTTCACCTTCTTTTTCTCTCTTCCATCACTCTTTCCTCTAAGAAAATGCATTAATTTCCACTTTCTTTTCCTCTGCCCAATACCATGAGGGTAGCAGTACGTTCAGTAACCGGCTGGAGACACCAAAAGCAGCAAGCTGCCTGGCTGGAGCCTTTCTGAGTGCTGGGACAGGCTTTTGTATTACCACAGATAAGCCAACTGAGAGCCCAAAGGGCAGAACTGCTGAGGAAGCCTGGGAAGGAGCAACAGGTCATGGGCTTGGTATCACCTGAGGTTTGGAGCAACCAGACTGCTCCTCTACCTCGAGTCACATTTAGGTACTGAGTTTCATCCTTCCACATAACAAAGGTGTGCATCTAAGCAAAGCCTGCCTTGTCTCTCCCTCACAACAAGTCCTAAGTGCAATTTCACAGGAAATCATTCTTGAAGAGAACATGAAAGTGTTCATCTGATCATCCCAATAGACCTGAAGTGCAGAAGCTAGTTTTTCTAAGCAAAAGAGTGAAATCCAATGCATATCACGTAGTGCCCAGCTTTTGTATAAACAAATAAACACAAAACACAAATCTCACACAGCTTTGCTTTGTTTTCAGTCTGCCTATGCCAGAAAATGATTTTAAGACTGGCCAGACAAAAACCACTTTATTTGACTGTACAGAGGCAAAAGAAGAAATTTATAACTAAGAATTCAAAAAAACTTGTCAGGAACTCCAATGAAGTCACACGGATGACAGCAAGTAGTAACAACACTGGGGAGATGCAGAGTATTATAACGTTTCTCTATGAAGTTGTCAGTATTTGAAAGAATCCACAAGTGAACATGTACAGGGACCACCTGAGAAACACTGTATGACGTTGTTGCTGGTTGAAAAGCACTTTTAACAAAATAAGCCTTTCCAAAGCAAGGGTGAATATAACAGCTAACAAATCACCTAACCGCTTTTTATAACAGATTCTCAACAGAGTATTATTTAAATATTAAGACTTATAATTGATGAAATTGCAATTATAAAATATTATGTTAGCAATGATATTTCCCAAAACCTCCTCCTTGAATTATACTGCTCTTTATTCTAATTTCAGTCAGCCTTTCTAACATGAAATGCCAACATGGTACACATCAATGGCCTCGAGGGTATAATTAACACTTGTTATTTACATTTATTTTTTAAAATAATTAACTAGGAGCATGTCTAATGAATGGTAATGGGGCTTAAATTGAGACACAATATGTCAGCTACCTTGCCATTTAGAGGAGAACTCCCATGCAGCACCAGGCAGAGCAGACTGGTGGGCTGAGCACAGTGCTGTTCCACATCTCAGCCCTCTCTGCCAGGATGAAGTTGATGATACTGCACATACTGCCTGTATCCTGGTAACTCTGAGGTACTGACCATCATCAGCTGATATAGCAAAGATCAAGATGTATGAGCACCCATTTCTTTTTAGAGACTTCTGAGATTAAACTGAGGTTTACCCATACAGTAAGTTAAACCCTCGACAGCCCTTCATCACCATGCTCTTTGCCTTCCATAACTCATACGTGTGTCCTCAGTTGACACAGTTTGCAGGACATGGCATATGCAGCTACGCAATCCAGAATAATTCTCTGACTCAGAAAGAAGCTATGCATAAAGAAAATCCTCACACAGCGATGTACTTTTAAAATGCATGACCTCATTCTTCCCCTGTGCTGCTCCGAAAAGGAAACAGACCCAAACAAAACACTGTGTGGAGTCAAACATGAAAACCTGTTCTGCTATTTCCCCTCCAAGAGTGAAAGGCAAGTCGCAAATGTGTAATCAATGTAACAATGCTCCTGTCCACTCAGTAAAAGCATAAATCCATTTTCCCAGCATTCTGAAAGATTTTGCCATCACAGTACACTTGGAGTAAAAGCAAAGAATTGACTTATAAACATATTCACTCAAATCCAATCACTGGTTGGGGCCGCAGTTATTTGTCATATACATGACTTAAAATAAATATGTGATTGGTGATGCTTCATTTCTCAGACAGACTCATACAATCAGTTCAACTCTTTTATAAGTCTAGACAAACTCCCTCATTTTTCAAGTGTGGATTCAAATGTGTTTTCATAAATGATTAGCAAATTTTTATACGTAAAACACGTTCCACAAAAAACATCACAATGGGAAGAAAAATGGCCTTTTTGTCAAAAGCAAAAACCTACCACATATCAAACAACCATATTAATGAAGCTCCCGGTTGTAAATACAATAATGAAGAAAGTAACAGAAACATTACCTTTTTCAGATATAGACCCTTAAGCAGAAGAGTACCTTTAAATATATATATTTCAACAGCTGTTTTTCTCCCCGCCTTTAACTTCTCCCCCTATATCTGTCCATTTCCAGGCAATTTTTCCTTTTAAACTAGTCCTCCCTCTTCCCAGATCATTTATCTGTCCTGCTGTCATGGATTGTATTGCTGATATTTACTCAATTTAGGCAGTTATTTCAGATACTGATATTGGTGAGTTGACAGTAAAAGGCTGAAATAACCTAACACAGCTGAGTTTACATCTGCACAACTACTTCATATAGCACTAAGATAACAATTTAAAGAAATGCACAATGAGGATTAAAGAAATACATAGATTTATCTAGATCCATATTAGCTTATATGCTAATATACAGGGATATGTTACAAAATGTCCCAGGTTTTTAGCAGAAAACCACGAATTCATTCCTTACCAGAATTAATGTAAAACTGCAGCCTGTACAATTATCACTGCAGACTATGGCAGTCTATTCTTTTGACCAGAACTGTATACATTCGGTCCTTCTGTATATATAAACATACATGTATGTGATTCAACTCAACGTAAAAGCAATACTGTAGGTTTCAAGCCAGCCAAATACTTCTGAATAGTTGCAGGAGCAAGGGCAGCTGCAGTAATTAAAGAATGACTGCTTTGACTACAACATATGATATACAAACAAGAAAGTGTAGCACCGACTCATATATACAACCCTGTGCATTTCTATCCTGGAAGCAGGAAAACAGCAAATATAATGCATGTAGAAACTAGAAGGTGGAATTCTAGATAAAAAAGTACTGTACCTGTAATATCTGTCAGTGTGAATAATTTCGTGGCTGCTGGCTAGAATATATTCTGCAGTTCATTTTGTTTTATCACATTATTCACACTTTTTTCTGGAACAAGCAGTTCTCTTCTTATAAGACTACAGTCTAGTGGAACAAATGAGCTCAAGCCTATGATTGATTCTCTAACATAGTTGAGATGCTATAGCTTTATTCACTTTTTTAAAATGGCTTTATTCATTTACTACCTCCAGCATGACTCCAGAATGTCGGCTGCTGAGAAACTGCATTGTGAAATGCTCACTCTGCACTCAAGGAGGTGGTGGGTTTCTTTGCTTTTCTTAATAGTAAATTCCATGATAAGGAGGAGTCGAAGTAGCCGATACAGCCAGACTGTCTCTGCTCACAAGTTCAGAAAGTGCACTCCCAGAAATATTTTCTAAAAGCTTATCAGTCTAAATATTTCTCTTCAGCCCTGCTTCCCTGACAAAATGCTGTGAGAGTCTGTTTGGATCAAAACAGCACCCCCTGCTTTATTTTCTGCCGGAGAACTCGCAGGGGATGGGAAATCAGCAGCAACCTCACCAGGGCCCCTTAATAAGCTAAACCATGCTATGGATGAGAAGGTTTTGCATAACTCGGTTCTGCTCTAATGTCATCTCAAAATAACCACTTTTTCCAGTGCCCACATCATATTATTATGCCTCTGTAATAACCAAAGAAAATAAAGGTATCTGAGGGAAACACAATTTATACAGAAGTCATCGCATTCTCCTCTTGCATGACTTTCCTGCTAAGAGTAGAGTGAGCTGGACAATTGTGTTCCTGCTTTTTGTTTGGGCTTGGGCTGAATGGATCATGCAGAGATATCTCTGGAAGACCATGAAGAAGCATGGGATAAATTTATGCATTCTCATTTTCAAAACTAGGCTTTCAGAAAAATCCTGTACAAATAACTGTGCTCCTGACACATCCTAGTAAAGTAGGAATTTCCAAAAGGCCACCAGGAATAAAAGTTTTTTCTGTCATCTGTTGGTTTTACAAATCAAACAAGCAGTAAAAAGGTTAAAGGAAAACATGGCTGTTCTTATTGACACCTTATGCTATCATGCTTTTGCCCTGAATCTGGTATTAAAATTACTTTTCTATGTATATGTATATATCTTTTAAATGCAGAAACTTTAAAATGCATAGTGAACACAGTTTACAAAAGCTGCTTAAGTCTCTACAAAGAAGACAAGAAGTGAAGATGTGTATGAATGTAACTCAAGCTGCAGGTCACAAATTGGCCTTTGTAAGTCCCACTTAAAAGCAAAAGAGAAGCAGCTGCACAATTTATACTGTCACAATCTTTAAAAGGTTCAGAAGGTTGGATAAGGAACCTAATTCAAATATTTGGAATTCAACCACTGGATTTTGGACTCCTTACTTTTCCGAAGTCTTAAGTTTGTTTATCAGCAAGTCTCCTGTTGTGCAAATAAAATTATAACCAAGCAAGCAAGAGACATTTAAATCAGAAGTGCTCTGTGAAGAGAACAGCAGCGTAGAAGTAACATGCAAATGACTGGGAGTGGCAGCAAGCTAAGTTAGCTCATGAGCTCAATGATTTCAAGAGAAGAAAGTTTTCTTTCTCCAAGAGCTCTACCCCTCTACTTTCTAATGGAGGGGATGTGAGAAATACAATGGCACAGAACTTCCCAGGTACTTCAGAAACAGAGAGACAGATGAAGCCACAGATGGTTCATGCTTCTGCTCACAGAAATGCTCCCTCCTTTTAGGAAATGTCTTGTTGTGTCAGATGCTAATCCTGTTGTGGAAAAAGGCTGTGTCTACTCTTATGCTATAAAACTAATATTCCCTGGCTGGTACACAAGTTCAAGAAATAAAAAAAATAAACAATAGTAAATGTTCCCTTTGTCTTTCTGAAGGATATAAGGGTGAGAAGAATCACTGATTTTTCACAATTTCTTTTAAACCCATATTGTAAGTAAACTCCAAATCCTTCTTCTGCAATAAGGGGGTAGCCTTGCAGCATCACAGAGTTACATATTTACTTGCCATTTTGTGCTACCAAAGTTTATATGATTCAGCTCCGGTTTCTAAGAAAGGTGAAGCTTTTTTCTTCCCATATTTTATATCAATAATATCATTTTTGGCTTAAATGAGAACCCTCTGAGCTAGCTAGGAGCCACCCTCGTGTTGGCAATATGTGGTTCACATATTTTCTTTACTCTGTCTCCTTAGAGGTCCTTGCCAGAAGTTTCAGATGAAAGGCTGGGAACCAGAACCCAGCTCCCGAAGGACCCGGAGCATGTCCAACTCTGTCTGCCAGCAGCCTGATGCTGCCATGGGCATTGCTGTAGCTTCTTCAATTTGTGGCTGTATGAGAGGCTGAGGATTTAGCACTTGTGAACGCTTAATTCAATTAGTACTAACAGGGAAGAAATGTGTACTTGATCTCAGCCTCCTCCTCACAAGAAGGGTCTTTTTGTTTTCCCTCCCACTCCTCCAGCACAGCACTTCAGAGCACAATTCTGGCCGTATGACACATGGATTGCACTATCACTGCTCCATAAACTACTGTTCTGTTAATTGCACTGTATGGCTCTTTGTGTGGAAACAATGAAAGAAATGGGATACATATTATCTAATGATCAGATTTCTGCAAAATATGTTCAAACAGACACGTCAGCCTTGCTGATACATTATTATCATCAATGAAATACAGACAGTGTAATGGTGCCATGTATGTACCTCTCGGCAGTGAATGCAATGGAAATGTTTCTGTTTCAAACTCCGACAGCTCCTTAGTCTCAGTTATTTCAGTTCAGCTAAAGATGACATGCTAAAATGAGGGCATTTATTACTAAGTGGCATTAAGAAGGGGGATATTTAACCTACCATTGAAATGCTTACAGCAACGTGTGGAGAAATCAGCTAATGTGCGCTGGCAGTAATTTATGACATTGGAAAAAATGCTATCATCTTTTTTTCCACCGTCTGTGGTCTGGCTTTGCAAACTGCAAGCCCTGAGGAGCAAGTTTGATATAATACGGCTAATGAGAATAAGTGAGCACACTGCAATATTCTTAAAGGGTTACACCGCTGAGTCTTTGACTCTTTATACTTTTTAATTTCCTTGTACAAACAGTGCAGCGAAAACGGCAAAATCCATTTGGCTGGTCTGTGCTACAAATTAAATCCTTGATTAAATTTTGGCAATTACTTCTCTGAGTCTTTTTCATTTAAACATTTTTAATTCATTTGAATAAGCTTCTTAATCATGATTCTGACAATCTATTGTATAGCAAGAAAAACTCTAATAAATACTGTAAAGCAGCAACAAACAGAAAGACAGACGGCTGCTGAAAAGGAAGTGTTCTGTCCTTTTTTTTATTTTGAAAAGTGTTGCTTATATCCATCTTTCATGAAAGTTGTATTTCAGTCTTCTCTGATGTTGCAATTTATCTCACTATGTGTTGACATTTCCCTTTGTGATGTCAAAAGCTAATAAAGATTCCAGGTAGGGTTTCAAACTCTCTTAATAAGAGGGTGAAAGATAGACTAAATCATCCTTAATGCACAAATCAATACTATAGCCAACCAAAGGGTACAAATTAAGAGAAGAATGTGAAGGGCTGTCACTCTTCTAACAGGAAAGATGCTAGATAGACATTTTCAACAAAGATGCTTTAATTTAGATTTTCAGCTTTTACTGTGTAGAATTATATTACCTACTGAAAAATTATCCCATAATTTGAGCTATTCTTTGGCATTGTTTTGTGGTTTTTTTTTTGTTTTTTTTTGTCCTCCGTGAAGACAGACATGAGACAGCAGGTGTATATGTAGGTGTATATAAATATTTCCTCATCAGAGAGGAAGGTCCAGAACCCTCAGTGTGGTCAGTGGCAACAGGTAGGAAAGAATGTGGGAAAACAATGAAAACTGGATGAGGAGAAAGAAGCAGGAAAGAACAGATATAAAAATAAATCTTTCAGGGCAGGGCAGACAAAGTCGAGTACAACTAGTTAAACGTTAACCGTTTTTTTCTACTTGTGCTACCAGTTTACTGCTGGTGCAATGTGAAGAAAATGTTGACAGACTCAAAAATTCACAGATCGTTTATCAGTGGCTGTAGAAAATAAGGGGTTAAAGTCTTACTGCAAGGCCAGCTCCGTCCACACGAAATATGCTAATATACAAACTGCAGCATTCCTATTCCTGCAACCTCGAGAAATGCTTAATGTCACCAAAAGAGAAAAGACTACCTCTCTCATTCTGAGAAAATAAACAAAGGGATTGCAGTTGCTGTTTGCTTCCCCTTCCCTTCAGCCAGAAGACACCTGTAGATGATTTGCTTTTTTTTCCCCACTGTATTCCAGAAACCTGGTTTTATGTAGTTCACAAAGGAGAACAGTCAAAAAGCTATGCATTTACATAATGCATTGACATGCATTTAAGTGTATTTTCCCTTACATCTCACATTGCAAGCTCAGTATACGGTAAAGGCATAAAGCAGCCAGACCAAAAAAGAAACGAGATGCTAGCTTGTGGCAAGCTGTCCTAATGTTTATGTCAGCCCCTTTTGGGGTGAAAGATGGTGGTTCTAGGTACTGAAGGGGAAATAAAAAGTGGGTAAGCTCACTTTGATATAAAGCAGTAGAAAGTATGATATATTATCCCAAATGAGAAGCCTGTCAATGCCATATACCTGTGCTTACACCCTATTTCACCACTTTTTAATCTATAAATGTTGGTCCACACAATTCAGTCTACAGGTTAATAAAATTGTGGTTTTCTACTTAAAGCCCCTTCTCATATTGGAATTTAATTCTCTAGAGCGTTCTTATCAAATCTGTACGTGATCTCAAAGGAAGATCTGGTGCCTGAATAATGTCACTATGAAGATGGAATAAGAAGTCCCAAACAAGGAACAACAGAGGAAAAAATTTACCAATGTAAAAACTTGCAGCATATCACAAAAAATCATATAAAGCACAGATGACAAACACTCTAGACCCATCACCAGGAGAGAAAAATAAGTTACTATGATCTATTTATACAAGCACACTGATAGAAAAAGAACAAGGAAAGAAGAATTCACAAGGAAATGACAAGCTCTGTGTTTCTAATTTTGCAGATTATTGTCATTTTCTCTACAGATGCTGGAACAGAGAGGCTTCAAAAGCCAACTGTGATTCTAAATCTTGTTCTTGTGTAAGTGAGGGACCATGAGCTCCTTCATACATGATTCAATATAATCTGAAAATTGCATTTAGCACAAGTAAAAGCAAAATGTGATGCATCAATGCTGGTGTATCAAATGTTGGGCCCCAAACGTACATTCAGATGATAGAAAGGGGAAGACCCACAAGTCAAAGATAAAACCTTTAGGAAAAGTATTGCAAATAGATTTTATTTCTGTAGAACCACTTTGCTAAATTCAGACAAAAGATGCAAGGGAGTTCTCACCACATTGAGAACCTGCAGCCCCAATTATTCTTCATGCACAACTGCGTGCATGATTGGGGCTGCAGTGCAAGGGAGAGATGTACAATTTCCCATCTTACCACATGACAACAACTAAAACAACAACTCCAGCAATTCAAATTCTGATTGCAGATGAGTCAACACAGGTGCCTATTTCTACTTTGGTAATGTATTTCTATTTTCTACAAAATCTGAACTTTACCTCAGTTTGGACATGAAGGAAAAGCTCATCTGTTCAGAAAGTAATGAGAAATACAACTACGGCCCGCATGCCTGATGTATCAGTACATTTTTTACCTTAATAAATATGTATTACAGGCTTTGCTGCAGGATAGCTGTATACCTTCCATAACCAAAAGCTGAAGAAAGATGCCACTGCAGTCGGACAACTACTGCTCTCAACTAGCCAAGATCTGGCAAGCTTTTTTTACAGCTCTATTATATTTTTTCTTGTTAATTTTAAATAAAACCTTACTATGAGCTTCAGATCCAGCACATCATAGCCTGCCAAATTCATCTACTTATTGCCTTAGGCTATAACATCTTTTAAAACTCAGTTGCTACAGAAAAGACAAATCATACCCCATGTCATCTCCACTGTCCTGCCCAGCTGGCACATCCTGCACACCCACAGGGGCACCTTTAGGAGCTGGCGGCTGCCAGAGGGACCCTCTGTGAATAAATGGTGGGGCAAGCTGCAGCCTGGTGCTTGTCAGGACATTACCATGCAAGCCAGCATGTTACTCTTTTTCTATTCAGTCCCTAAAGGAATTGTGTTTGACAGAACTGAACAGCTGCTGTGTATTTAGAGATGTGAATGTATTGCATTATTTAATGAATTGTGTCATTTTAATATAATTATTACTAAAAGTCTGAACGTAAGCCTATTTTTATTTATGCTTTGAATTTTTACCCACTAAGCATTTTCAACTCTGTTTGCAGCCAAAAGTGTTTTCTCTCCTTTGCAGACTGCACCAGGACTGTAGCTGTGTGGCTTGCACTTCAGCCAGCTGCCTCCCCTGCATGCCACTCATACTGCTGTCTTGCATACAGTATTTCTGGGCTTTTAACAGATTACATCCGTGCAGTGATTCTTGTTCCTCCCCTTTTGTTTGTAAAACTTTTTTATTACTACGGGGCCTCCACTTACATATTCTCTTACCTAATACCATGACAGTTATATATATGCCAGAAAGTCTTGTGCGTGAAATATGCCCTCACGAGCAAAGCCAGCTCCTCACATGGAGGAAGGGACAAACAAAAAGAAACCACTTGATGCTACCAATTCCTTAAAGTAGCAGCCTGAGAGGCATCCCTACAGTCAGGCAGCTCTTGGACAGAGCTCTGCTCCCACCATGCACAAGGGCAGCTCTCACAAGGGCACATCTCACATCAAAGGCATTTACTGTCCCTTTGGAACAATAATACACAGGAACTCCCTGGGTTATCTGAACTAGAGAGAATGGAAAGGGAACACAAGGCACAGCACTTTGCTTCCTTGTGACTGGCATCCACAGCTTGGCTAGACCCTCTCTGCTCATCCCTGTGGAAGCTTTAGGCTTTAGAAGTGACATAGGCTTCAACAGGGGATGGATACAAACTGATCGGTCACAAGAGTCTGGTGGCCACATGCATTTCCAGGCACCTACATTCTCATTTTACACACTTATGCAATAAACTCATTTTTGAAAGTCATCTGGAATCCTTCTCTGGGGCCCAGACCCCGAGCTGGACACATGTTCTTTTTGGAAGATATTGCTGCTTTCCCAACTGTTCTGCTGTATTGCTTTGGGGCTTACAGACACTCCAATGCTGGACACGGCCTCATGTCTCATTCGCATACCTTTATATTGCCACATTACTGGGTGGATACTGAATTACTCATCACCACGGGTCACTGAAATGTTCACCTATTACTTCATTTGCAGTAGATGTTCCTGTGGATGTAAGCCAAGCTAATGTTGAACATGTTTTTTCACTTGCAGCATTAGACAGAAGATGCCCTTGTTTTTTTTCTTAAGTGTCTGTTACTATCACAAGAAAAAGATATCTTGATGTATGTTTCTGTATACGCAGCACACTGCTGACATTTGAAATCAATCAATTAAAGAAATGGATGCTGCTAGTACACCTCCCAAAATGTTTAAACATATAATGTGTTTATAGTGAGCCATGCTACATAGGTGTTTATCGTTTTGTTGATTATTATTTTTTAGGCTACAAGTATTTCTTTAAAATAGACTGAATGACCTGCTGGCATGCAGTTCCAGATCCAGTTCAAGAGTAGGTGCTCCACTGCCCAGGGAAGGTGACTACAAAGGGGCAAGACACTGTTTCTCTCTATAGAAAAAGTAGAGGTAATCACATGAAACCATCAAGCAACTGGTTTGGAACAACTCAAGAAAAAATAATTAAATTGTGGAACTCACTGCCATAAGACATGACAGATGTGTGCATCCACAAAGAGCAACGTACGTAAAAAAGATCAAATCTTCATTGGGCAATCCAGCTCAAGGACCTCCTCATATATACTGCCTGTATTTGCACACTGTATGCTTACATGCCTCAGAATAAAGACACAAGCACAATGAAAGACTTGCATCAGTGCATCCAGGCATGATGCTGCTTAATCTGTCCCTTGTTACCAGTTTTCATTTGCAAATTGAAAAGGGAAACTCTGGGCAGGGGAGATTTAACTCGCCAAATGGGTGCTTCAAATGCAGTTCCCCCTCTTGAGCAGCCGCAAGTATAGAAGGCAGCAGAAAAACCCTGAATGACACTCTAATGAAAATGCAGTCTGGTGTCATTCCCATGATTAAGAAAAAAAATCAAAGAAAAGTGGCAGCCAGTGGGGCTACACAGAGGACTACTTTGAGAGTATAAAAAAAGTGGGTACACTGGAAATAGAGAGCATCCACGCAGGACTACAGAGAATCAGTTGAGACTTGCAGGGAGAATAAGAGTAACCAGTAAAGCAAGGAGACTTTGTGCTAGCCAAGGGGATTAAGGGGAATAAGAGAGGCTTTTACAAATACTTTATGTCAGGAAGAAAGAAGATGGAGGAGGTTCACTAATAAATGAAGGCTGGGACAAAGAACACGCAGTGACTCTGAAATGAATAAATCGGCTTTTAACAAGGGACATAAATAAGAGGAAACTGGATGATAAAATGCGAGACAAGAAAAGAGTTAGGCGCAGGCAAGTCTGGCTGCAGTATGTAGGTGAGGTGAAGGCATGGGGCACTGGAAGAGCTGCTGTGTAGTGGGGCAGAGACATAGCACAGCATGGCACAGGGCTCCGCATCAGCAGTTCAAGGCACAGTGTGTGCCCTTGTGGGTGAACGGCTCCTTCTGCCATAGCAGCAGCCCTCCTCCTCATCCTTCTCTGTCTCCTTCTCACCTAACTCAGAGCTCAAGGAAAGGATGAGGAGTTCCTCCTGAGATCTTGCAGAAATTAGTGACTGCACGATTGCTTATGACGGGAACATGTCAGCCAAAAATCTGTGATTGTGACCCAGAACCATGTAGTGAGGCTGTGGGGAAGAGGATTAAGAGGGGACTCCATGCCTGTAATCTCACTGTAACATCCAGGCATCTGACATATGCTGTCTCCCTGAAAGAAGATCCACTGGCTCCAACACCCTGGTTTATAGTCCAGTCCTGCTGTGCTACTCTTGCAGCAATGCCCCCTATGGAAAGGATCAGACTTAGCCTTATCTCTTTATTTTTTGACTGAGAACGCTGCAAGTGAAATGGAAACTTATGGGCCACTTAGTTGCTCCCTAAAACTAGGCCAAAATGATAGCAGTGCAATAAAAGGTCAGTGCCCGAGGGTGTGAAAAGCCTCACCATTTCTGAGAAACCTTGAGAAACATTCCCTCAGCAGTAAGATATTAAATAATTCAATAAATTTATGGAATTTTTCATGATAGTCATCTGACCCAATAAATAAAACATTCATTAAATGTAAACATGATATCACTGGACTCTCCTGCTTAACTACATTAATTTTTCTCTGGGGAAATTTTACAGTTTGTGAGTGCAGCCCAGGCACAGGCAGGACACCAGATTACAGCTCCCAGCACTGCCAACCTCCTCCTTCTGCCCTTTCTACGTCTCCTCTACTTTCAAATGCAACTTGCGACTGTAAATTGCTAATCAGAAGTAATTCTGATTACATCCTTTTAATTGATCCAGCTTTCACTTGGTTTTCTCTATTGCACCCCTAGATAAATAGAGAATTTGTACAAGACTTTTACTTGGTTTAAATATTTTTTTTTTAAAGAAGCAAGAACAGATGAAGTCCTAATACAACTGATACTAGAGTAAAAATGGTCAAAACAGAGGTATCATGTTGTTGGAAATTAAATAAAACCAGCCATTTACTCAGCATCTTACTCCATATGTCAGTCTCTCAGCAAAAGCTGAAACTGCTTCTCCTATTTCAGATTATACAAATTAAATTTAGTGAATATTTGATGGATTAAAATCCTGAAATCTGATTTCAAGCACAAATGGGATTGTTCTCAGTAATATCACAGCATACATTAAACAATACATGTCAAAGATTCCAGAAATCTGTAGGCATTAAGACACAGGAGAAGCAAACTGCAGATAGAGCAGTGACTCAGATTAATTATTTGACAGGAAACCCAGCAGCAGTCAGCATTACCCTAAGAACGGACACACCAAACTATGTCAGAGAAAGGAAAAGTTTCCTCAAAGGCTACCAATTATTATTTGTTAATACTTCTAACCTTCCCCTAGGTTTTTTTTTTTTGATGCGCTAATGACACAGGCTGCTGGGGGAAAAAGAGTTTCTGCTGTGAAGAGAGAACTGGGTAAAGTCAGAAATTACATGGCATAGAGATGTCAGAAAATCAAAACCCTTTTTAGATATTTAAACAGACTAACTTACGCACTGACTTTGCTGTTCAGAATAAATTTTCTGCTGAGGCCCTAAGGATGCCTCTCACCAAGTGAGGAGATTATCAAACAGGAATGAGTGCTTTGCTCTCTCCAAATCCCAAACAACTCTGAGAAGCTGAAGTTTATTTACCACTACCACTTGTGCATCCTCAGCCATGAGTAGCAGATTTCCATTAACACTGTGAAAAGGAGCATTTCATTTTCAGAGGCAAGCTACAGGCTGTACTTAACTTTGAATTCAGTCAGTGACCAAGCTAGATGCTTCAATGATTACATTTTATAGGAACCACTATTATTATGAGAATGTCTGTGCTGTCTTCTTCATTTTCTGATTTTTCACATTCATGTATTTATGTCAGAGACTTCAACAAAACAGATTTATAAACACGGTCTTGCATTATTACCTCTGACTCTTTCATCTTCTGAAATAATCTAAAATCTAGTGTAAACTTGGACAAAACCAATATGATCTACACAGTTTATCTGCTCACAATAAAATTACACAGAATAAAAATGACTTAAAGATTAGTTCATCTTTTCTTATCTTTCATGTAAATTGAATTTTGCTACATTGAGTCTTTCTACCAACACAGGGGGGAAAACAACTGCTCTGATGGCCTAATGAACACTTACAGAACTACAGAGAGAGACATTCAATTCCATTTACATTTGGCAATTATTTAATGTCACCTATTAATATCCAACCACCATCTCCTACAGCTCTACCTTGCAAGGTGGCTGAGCTTGCTAAATGTGCTAAAAAGGAATTTTCTCCTCATTTTCATCTACCTAACACTTACCCATGGCTCCCACTGTACCTGTGCCTTTACCACAGAAACACAGCTCACACTGAGCTGCTCCCTGAGGCAAGCAGCCACTGTCAGCAACTCCAACAGATGCACTGCTCAGCTCCCACTGCTGTTCCTCCTTTTGTTTTCACATTACTGTGCTTCCTCATTGCCTTGTCTTCCTATATTCAGTGCCCTGTTGTTGCCTGGGTTAGCCTTCACACACACACATACAAAAAAAAAACAACCCAAAAACAGGAAAAAAACAATCTGATAACATAATTTGATTTCATCAGATCTCTCCATCTAAGCAGTTCTGGAAGACAGAAGAGCAATGTTGAGACTTGGAGAGCCAAGTTCACATCATGCCACTGACGTTCCAAAGATAATTTTCCGAGAAGCAGGTATTTGCCTAAGCTGATCTCATGGCCTAATTCCAGTGTTCATAGTTGGATTCCTGCCCACCTAACACTTGAGCACTTTTTTTCACTGAGAGGTACTGCTGTGCCTTGAACACATTACAGTGTCTACATCTGTAGAAAGAGAGGTGAATGTCATCAACAGATATGTGTGTAAATCTGCATGCCAAGCACTCTGTGATGCTGCAGTTTTACAGGATGTTGTTAATCTTCAGAAGTTTTGCTATATTACTGATCCTTTTTTCACACTTAGACAGTCTTTACTGCTACAGTTTCTTAATATACTTTCCTTCACCAAGTCCCCAAGATGACCAGCATCTCCCTGAGGAGAACCTCATCTCCCCTTACAAAAATGAATGTGAAGCCAGACTGCGCTGGTCTATCAAGTTCTAAAGGGTTCAAGTATCAGGAATTACTTGAAATCAGTGTTTAAATTTGTAGTGACTTCAGCAGCACTGTGGTTTCACCAGTATAAGACAGCTTACACAAAGCTTGCTGCCTGTGGATCTGCCTGGATGTCCAAAGGTGGGTGTTACATAGGAGGGCAGGCAGAGCAATGCTGGGCAAAACTTCTTTCAGACAAACTTGTGGATGGACTTCTCGCTATGTTGCAAATAAGTCCCAAAAGACAGGAAAAAAAAACAGCTTTCTTCCTAGTGTCATTTCACTGCTGATGGCTGTCAGCATCTTTCAACTCTTCTCTCCTGTTATTTATTTGGAGTCAAGCCATTTGCTCTATGAAGACTGTGATAGCAGAACAAGTCCAGTACCTGAATCCCTGAGGACCAGTGCCCTGAGAGATGCCATTTATAAACTCACACTCAGGGATGAAAGATGCTGTGCAAGTGCAAAGATGTCAGCATCAGTGATGCGGGGAGAGCCCCGAGCAGGCTGGGGATCTGCTCATCAACAGCACAGACAGCTCATGTTAGGGATGGCACATCACATCAGCAGGTTTGCCACCAGTTAAAATTAAAAACTTGGAAAAACCTTTATTTCTGTTCTATCAGTTCAGTGTTAATTCTTTATTACGTTGTGTTCAAATTTGGATATGATAGCAAGACCCTACCCAATGTCCTTAGTGTCTTTGAAATGCATTTTACAAATTCCACCAAAATCTCCAAATGTGCAGCAACCTTTCTCTGCCCACAGTTCTGTGAGTAAAAAAAGTACTAAACAAATGCAAATAATTCTTTGTCTCGCCTGAGCACATTTTGTATATAGCAGTTGCTTCTTTCATAATAATCCCAAATATTTTTCTCTTCCCCATAATCCTAAAGGGTTAGCAACATGCTTAGAAGGTCAGCAGATCTGCTTTGAATGAATGAGAATCAGAGTAGAACACAGAGAAAGAAATCAATTCTCACAGAGAACACCGCATAGAAAGAGATTTCTTTTATATTCTAGCACTTTTGCATGCATCAGCTACAGCAATCTAGTATCTTATAGTGCAGAAAATCCAAAGCCACTTAGTTCCCTGGTAGAGAATAAATTTGCCTAGTTTGAATTAAAGTCAAGCTCCTTTAAGGCCACTGGCAAAACTTCCACTGGCTTCAGTGCAGGCAGGAATTCATCCTGCATGTTGTGTTCAAAAAGCCACAGGCTTACTCAGTGCTATTCATCTGAAAGCTCGTAAACTGATGTGGGCCAAAAGCTGTAAAATTCCTACAACTGTAGTATGATCATGACTAGCACAGAAAATACATTATTTTTTACTTGGAATGTGAAAGCTGCAGAGCAAGGCCTGTTGCAGACTAACTTCAAACTCCAAATTATGAGAGATCAGCAAATGTTCATGAAGTATTAGCAGCGCCTTAGCTCTGAGTAACTGTTGTAATGCTGTCCCTTTGCAATCATACAAAAATCAGTTTAGTTAAATAATTTAATTAAATAATAATTTAGTTCAATAATAAGGTGTTGCACTTGGGCTGGGACAATCCTAGGTACACATACAGACAGGGGAGATGAACTCCTTGAGAGCAGCCCTGCAGAGAAGTACAAAAAACTGGACATGAGCCAGCAGTGCGTGCTTGCAGCTCAGCAGGCCAACAGCATCCTGGGCTGCACCAAAAGGGTGGGGAGAGGAGGACAGCAGGGCAAGGGAAGTGATTGTCCCCATCTACTTTGCCTTGTGAGGTCCCATCTGGAATAATGTGCCCAGGTCTGGAGCACCCAGCACAAGAAGCACAAAACTTACTGTTGGAGCGGGCCCAGAGGAGGGCCATGAAGACTATCAGAGGGCTGGAGCACCTCTCCTATGATAAATGGTTAAGGGAGTTGGGACTGTGGGGAAGAGGAGGTTCTGAGGTGACCTCACGGTTATCTTCCAGTACTTGGAAAGTGCTCACAAGCAGGAGAGGGACCAACTTTTTATGCAGCCTGATAATGACAGGACAATGGGCAATGGATATAAACTGAAAGAGGGAAAGTTTAGGTTAGATGTTAGGAAGAAATTCTTCACTCATATCGTGGTAAGGCACAGGTTCAAGCTGCACAGAGAGGCTGTGGATAACCCATCCTTGGAGGCGTTCAAGGACAGGCTTGATGGAGCCCAAGACAGACTGATCTAGTGGCTGGCAAACCTGCCCATGGCAGGGAGACTGGAACAAGATGATTTTTGAGGTTCCTTCCAACTCAAGTCAAATATTCTGTGGTGGTTTCAATGCTCTCTCCCTGGATGGAAATTAATTTAAATACACAGACCTGGAAATCAAATTTAAAATCCAATCCATTCACATGCAACATACCTCTTGGTATCTTAAATGATATTGAGAATAGCAATTGTTGGAATTCATTGTCAGAGACCTCACTTTCTTCCCCTGCATTATGACTAAACTCCTTGTCTGGATTCAAAGTGACTGATACTGAGAAGTAGTTGATATCAAGCAGCTCTTTTTCAGACTCCAGCTTCCTCCGCAAGCTCATCAGCTGGTCATTTTGATCATGTCTTTTTTCTCATTCTGTTCCTTCTTTCTCCTTATTTTCCGCTCACCCACATTTCTTCTATGCACATCTCCATAATACTCTTTATTAGGCACTATCATTCCCTGTCTTCCAATTCACTGTGCATCACAGACAACACAACAGAGATGGTATCTTACAGAGTAGCAAGTCAAAAGCCACTTCATTCTCTGATATAATAAATTCATAGGTGTTTAACTTCAGAATTAGTAGACTCCAAGGTAGTAGAACTGCTAATGAAAGATTTGTTGTTTAAAAGTCTGAGTAACTACAGCATCAGGGGGTGCCCTCATCAGGCCCAGGCAACGCTGCAGTCAAGATCTCAGAAAGCCTTCCACGTGCCCTGTTGTATAAATCTCCTTACTGCTGGTTATTATAAAAAACACTGTGTGAGGAAAGCATCCCACATCTTAACACTTTCCAAAATCTTTGCAAAACTTCTGCATATCTCTTTGGAAGGGGATTGGAGAAATACTGACAAGAGACCACAGAAGATTTCCAAATCTCTAGCATTGACAGAGCAGGTCAGCAGTTTGTCAAGAAGAAATTCTGAAACACTGTGAATATGAAAATCATAAAGTGCACATGAAACAACCACACCAAAAAGTAAAAATGCTGAAGAACTCATTTGAATAGTGCAGAGGACTCTGTAACATCAGCACAGAGCCCTTTCTTTCTGAACTGAGTAATTCTCAGCAGTTGGAAGACAGCAATACTTCGATGAACATAGGAAAATCTGAGATGCCGTTTGAAAGGAAAAGCTTTCGAGAGAGGTCAGCACTACAAAGCCTCTGTAATTGTTTCTCTGGGGGAATTCTGCTCCTTTTGCTTCCAGTCCCAGACAAAACAAGGAAGGAAAGTTCTCAAAGATTGAAATTCGTATTTTAAATAAATGTCCTACTGTCTTGTGAGAACTGATCTTTTGTAAAGAACAGCATCCCTCCCTCATACTGGGAAAAAAAAGGGGAGGTTTTAGATCCTTACTAATAATATGAATCTATGAAATTCTGATCAGAACTACTCCTCCTCACAAAATTGCTACACAAAGACATCATTTTATGTTGCTGATATCTGACCAAAGGAAAAGAGGCTGAGCAATGGACCTTCATGTGAGGAAAAATAATGCAATGCTTAGATTGTGCCAAGAGTGTGGCAGCCTCTGTGGGGCTGTAACGGAGGAAAAGCAAACAATAAGCCTTCAGTTTCCCCACTGCCCAGCTCTGCTCTAAGGCTGATTCTAAGGCTGACTACCCCAGACCCACTCCAAGCACTGCCTTCATAGCCAAGCATTCTGCCTTTGTCAGGGCCAAAGTACCTATGCCTTCCACTGACCAGGGCTAAGTGAATAATAATACATAAATAATAACAATCATGATAATGACAGTAAGAGAAGAAAAGTACCGCAATCATAAATCACAGCTCACCCTTCTTCCTTCTAGTCACTAGGCTTTTCTACAAAATCAAACAGGCAGAGCTTTGGCCCAAGCATCTCACCCTGACATTGGTTACATTCTGGGATGCTCCCACAGGTGTTCAGAAGACTTGTGATGGTTTGCCTGATATTCCACTTCCAAACTCACATCTAGAGTGAACTTATAACAATTTAAAGCTCCAATGCAGCCTTCTTGCAGATTAAGCTTAGAAAAACTTAACCTGCTTTTTAAACTTTTTTTTTAAATTAAAAAGCAAATTAACATGAATTAAAGTTATCTTTGAAATTAACCCATTTACCTCTTAACTGAACAATTACCTGCAGACAAAATTGTTTGTAACACAAGTAAAAATGAATATTAAACTCTTGGTATGGAAATACCTCCTGTGGATTTCAATTTTGTCTTTAGACTCCTCCTGGGAAAACTGTTTTAAATACAGGTGCAGATAACAGTAGCTTAGATACAGAACTGTTTTTCAATGGTTCAATGCTGGTTTAAGGGCTAGTAATTCCTCTATAATGCCATAACAGTAAAGATAGCCTGGATGGGCCTTGAAAGCACCCATATGGACCTTATAAATCTTGCACAAGATTAGATATAGTTCTCTAGGGTGTTAAGAACCTGACAGAACTCCCACAGCTATAGTAAACAGAGCCGAGAAAGGCAACTAAAACTTGCAGCTTTGGACACCTTTTCCTCCCACAAGAGGCTAAATTATCTGAGAGAAACATTCAGAATAGACCATTAGTCCAAGACTTTCCAAAAATGCATTGTGAGGTTGGGTTTTTATACATTTCCCACACATAGGAGTTAGGTACAAATCAGCTTTTAAAATCTCCCTGCAAGCCCATTCACATCTTTAGATATCTAAGAAATTCTGAAATTCTGGCCAATGGTGTCCCATAACTTAATCAGCCAACTCATCACTTTGAAAGCAAGAGCAATTAAATCCATGTATTAGAACTGTGTCCCATTAGATCTCCTCCACCAGAACATCTTCTTAAATGAGATGTGCAGGAAAAAGACATCTGCTGGAAGAACTGGGCTGTAAATTACTCTTTGAATGCTGATGGTGTTTGGAAAAAAAAAAAAAATACTAAAACCATTTAAATTTCTACACCTAGAGAGGTATGTTTTTTAATTAGATGCGAGAGCTGACAGAGCTTGGAAGAAAAATATTTGCATGTGCCGTGCCTGCAAATACAGCTCCCTCTTTTCAGTTTTAGGAAAACTATCATTTGGATGCGACTGAGTGCTAACTCTATTTCTGGTGCAGTTTAACACATTCCACTAATGTGTTCCAAGAGACAGCTCCCTCAGAAGAACCAGCATTCAAGCGAGCAATGACAAAATTTGCCTGTGGAAGCATGCCTTGCAGTGCATGGGGACAGACAAGGCGTTTGTGTGTGCTGCTCTGCTGAGTCTGTCTGCAGATAGCACCCAGTTCTCTAAAGCAGTTAAACACCTCCACTATGATAGCACTATGATAGCACTATCTATATTAAATCAACATGGCTTGAAGGAGGCTGTGCTAATTACAGCAGCAAAAGTCCCATGAAATCTCACTCTTTGCCTAGGAGGACTTCCGAAATAAATCTGTGGCACCAGAAACATTTGTACCTGATCCAAGTGAGTTGTTACTGAATGAGTTTGACAGATTGATAACACCTATTATCACCATAACCTGTAGCTAGCACACGGACACACAGTAATGAGCCTGCATGTATAAATGGTGGTGGGAAGCCCAGTGGAGAGGCAGAAATTTCTTCAACAGTTCTCCCACTCAACCAGCAGTACAGGGCTGATGGTCACTCTTGGCCTTCAAGATCAGGAGACAAATTTTGAGCACTGGATAAGCAATACAGATGTTAGAGGAAGAATCAGGGGTAAGGAGATGGTTTGAGGGAGTGTTATTATGCAAACTGGATTTGGCAAACCCATTTGGCACACCATCTGAAAGGAGGCAAGGGGAACGACTTGCTCCCATTAACCTGTTTGGAGTTGCAGTGCAACTCTTGTGATGAGCTTCAAAGGAGCAAAGCAAAACTCAGTGACTACCATCTTATGTACTTCCTAACATGAAACCTTTCCTTTTATTTATTTATGAAGTTGTTTGACATTTAGCAACCTCATGGGGACTGGCAGGTAAGAAAGTAGAAGATGTGCTACAATACCAACCCACAACCCTCTGACCTGAATTCAACTTTCTTACACCCTGGGAGCTACAATAGCAGCATGGGTGATACTGTCCTGTGATATAAGCATGATTGGGTCAGATCAGTCACTGCCTGCCTTTATGATCCACATCTGATTTTTCATCACATTTGCAACAGCTAGGTCTTAATTGGAAATACTTCATTTATTTTGAGGATTTATGTATTCAGGATAGCCTCCAGGGTCAATGAAGTTTCCAGCTTTCTCCTTCCCAAGTCATGATATTATTCCAGTCTCATGGGAAAATTAAGCTTTCTTGTGAACAGATGCAGGAGCTCTCAGAGAGGAAGGCAAGTAGGAGGGAGAGGGGGCAATTTCGCAGCCTGAACTCCACCCCATCCTCAGAATGTCTGTTGAAGGGGTATAGCATAAGCTATAGGTGCTCATTCCCAGGGAGCTGACAGGAAGATCAGGCTAACATGAATAGCATTTCTTCCAACATATAGACTGAGATATTGTTACTCCTTCTCAAATTGTATAAAACCCAGTTTTTACATATTATAGTTCACCTGGGGTGCTAATCATTGGTGTTAATAATTCTGTTCTTATTTATGTTTAGCTTATTTGAATGATTCACATTAGGAGAACAAGGATTGTTTAAGGAAAATAATATTTACTTCCCCTCCCCAAATCTGTTCACGTTATTATTCACCAAAGACCAATGAAGATGCATTTTTACATCACAGCATTTTTACTGAGGCCTGCTCACTTGTCTTGATCTGAAGTCAACTATTTAATGTCTCAAAGATTCAAGTTCCTTAAACCAACATCCCAACTTCTTTTACAGAGTTTTTGACCAGGCCAAATTATTTTGCCTCACAAAAACAACGTGACATCTTTACAAGTCACATATTTTACACATTTAAAATAATGCAATAGTAGATATCCAACAGAAAACTTACAGAACAAAATACATGCGTTTATAAAGCAGAATTGCATACACAGATATATTTACCAAAGTAATTTTCTATGCACAAATATTGAGTATTATTATATTCAATATAAATATTGAATAAATAATAATAATAATAAATAATTCAATATTAATATTGAATAAAAATAAATAAATATAAATATTGAATATACTTAGATATTTATTCATTCATCTTTGTATGTTGTAGCTGCCAACTGATTTTCTCAATCTGACTACTTTAAAAATGTTCATTATTTGCATTTTAATATAAACATGACCTTCATTCTTGATTCAGAAAGGGTTAAAATACTGTTACTGTTGAGCAACAATAGAAAAGAAGTACATTTATATGTGGTAAAAAGAGAGAGAAATGAATGGATGGAAAAAAAGTTGATCACAGATATGGAAGACTTAAACATCTATGAGAAAACCATTTGTTAAGAACTGCAAAGCAAGATTGGAGGAAAAATGATAATAAATGGAGTAATGGTTAAAAAGCATTATGAAACAGGGAGAAAAGACTTTTAAGTCATTTTAAAAGAATGAAAAATTATATAAATATCAAAGGAAACCATAGGCAAGGTACAGCCTGAAGTAGAGGTTGCAGATGTCAAAATGGAGAACACAGAATGCAAAGGAAGAGTGCTGTTAAAAGGTCAGAATTTCCATCTTTTGCAGAAGTTTGATTTCCACATATTTCCCAAATTTGCAGCACTTTCCATGCTATGTTCTGACTTTTTAGATTTGTCTGCTGTAGTATTTTCTTTTACTTCAATACTTTTCTTTAACTTCAATATTTTTCTTTAAACATTTTGAATCAATGATTTAATGTCCTGTTAGGTAGAACTCTAGTGAAAACAACCCCCTGCACAGAACAAAAAGAAAATTCAAGAAAAATAACCTTTCTAAACAGTTCCAACTTTGGCTCTGACTAGGGACATAAGATTCCTCCTCCACAAAGCTGGCCTACTAGAGTTACTTGGGTAACTTCTGTATCGTGTTGAACAGCTGCCTGAAACAAACACCTTCATATATGCAGCATCTTTTAGGTCACTGAAAGCTTAAATGTTGACATACCAACGGCATACCTGTGACCCCTGTGGCATCAAAGACTTTGGCTTTGACTTTGCCACTCCTGACATCAATGGCCAGGCGATATGTATTCTCTGGGATCCTTTCACCTCTTGTCATCTTAAAAAGACTCTACAGACCTTAAGCTCTTTTGGGGCAGAAGCCATTTCTCAGCATTGCCTGCTCACATTACACCTATCCGGAGATATGCAGACACCAAATAGGACCAACTGCTGATCTTTAACGAGAAGAGAAGGTGAACATTTTCACACAGAGCAGTGCTATTCATAGTGTTAGCATTTATGGTCTGACAACAGCATTTAGCAAGTCTGACAAAAACCTCAGTGAATAAACAAGGCTTGAGAGTTTGCTGTCTGGTTAAAGAGAAATGTTGTCCTTCCAACCTGAAGTATTTCTACTTGATGGGGGAAAACAGATTGAAAGACCATAGCTACAACATGGATTACATAGTCAGGACTGTGACCACACATTATTAATATGAAAAAGCACAGTGAAACAAACAAGTTAAAGAACAGGTGAAAATGGAAGGTTCTGTATGTTACATCAAGATTCAAAATGATAACTGCAAAATCATTTCCCAAAGTTCAAACTCCACAGTTTTTTCCTTGTACAGAAAGGCAGGCTGATAAGTCACTTATGTCAGTTAAGGTCTTTTTTCTCCTTACTCTTTCCACAAAGCCCTTCTTGTCACTGGGAAATTCCTTAGACAGTAGCAGGCCCTCTTGTTTAGAATGAACAAGACAAAGCTCAACTTCTGCAAAGCATTGCTCATTCAGCAGATATTAATTTGAACACTGAAATCAAAGCGTTGACAAACAGTTAAGCATCACTGGAGAAATGTAAGACCTGAGGTATACAGCAGTGAAAGAGCCTTCAGATATGTACATACCTATGCACAGTTGCCATTTTGTGAGGTTTTTAAAATGAATGCTCTGAGCCTCAACATCTCTTTTGTTAATCAACGTATTAAAATGCATCTTAAAAGACAAGGAATCCTTTCATTTCTCTTATATCTCAAGTTTAAAGCTCTTGTGTTTTTTTTTTTTGTATGTTTGTTTGCTTGTTTTGTTTGTTTCTATTTACCAAGATTGGTTCTACTGGCCTCTGTCTGCAAATTGAGATAATTTTACTGATAAAAATATTTTAATTAAAAAAAAAAATATCAAGCAAAGCATTTGCATCTTCTTAATCTACATAGGGAATATGCAAAACACAGCAAACATCTCTAAATGCAGTAATAAACCTTGTTTCTTTCAAAAAGCTGGTTTTATGCTCTTTTAAAGTCTATCACATAAGTAAATTGTGTACATAGGGTAAACTGTGTACATAGGTAGCATATCCAAGAATAGGAATTTATTTGTACTTCTTTTTAAAGAATAACAATGAGAGAGTTCATGAAGAACTCCAGAAGATGAGTCTCTATAATATTTATAGAGCTTGCAGATTAATATTGACCAGGAAAAGATAAACTAGAATGAGACTGAGGATCCTGAATATGAAATAATGCTTACAAAAACACATCTGCATATTAAATACACTGCTGTTTGTTATAAAAATGTAAATATTTTGCGCACATTAATGTTTATTAACATGATATTAGATCTCAGAATATAATGTTAACACCTTCATTTCTTAGAGGAGTTGAGTAACTGTCGTCTCCACTAAGCTAAAATTAAAAAAGGATCAATGTCTTTGCAAAGCAGAGACAAAGCATGTACTTCGTTTTCCATCCTGGAAAATATATTTTTGAAGATCAGTTCTGATCTGGTATTCACTTTCAAGTGAAATGCCAAACTTGGCATGATTTTTAGCTTGATTCATCATTCTGGGTCATTTCTTCCTATTTTCCTCCTAGTTATCTGCTATTTAGTGACTAGTGTTTCGAAGGAGACATTGCTATCTCTTTTTATGAAATTACTGTGATTCGTAATTGGAGCCATTTGATCTTTTGAAAAGTCCACATCCCTCGTGCCAGCTCCTGCATTTCTGACCTCCACCACCTCCCTGTCAAACTAGAATGGAAAACAAGCAGCTCTTCCATTTAAATCAGTTGCTGCAGTCCACTCAGAGTTGCACAGGTAACGAGAAAGCTGGAAAAACGCAAGACAAATCTGCATGAGCTGCCGCAGAAACTGCCTTCACTCAGTTTACTCTCTCTAATCCAAACAAGGTGAGACAGATGAAAGGTATTCAGACAAAGCAGAAATCAAATTGAACTGCAACATCTGGATGCAAAGCGTTCTTTTTACGTCGCTGCTGGAGAGAGATATGGGGAGTTTCAGGACTGAACCAAGATCCAATTTACAGCCTGCTGAAAAGGAAGACCACCAATCTTGTAGATTTTACTAAACAAGCTTTTTCTAGAGATAGGACAAAATCCCATTCCTGCCTTTCCAAGCAGTCTGGTGGGCAAATCAGACGTGCATTTTCCTTTTCTTTTCTTTGCTCTCCCTTCCCTCCCCCTTATTTTTCAAATCGAGATTTATTTCTGCTTTATGTAAAAGTGTGTTATACAGTGATACTGCCTAGATGCAAACCATAGCAGCGCCTCAAGGACCACACCAAGTCACAAGGTGCTCAGTGACATCTAAACTTTCAGGGAGTTCAGACCCTCACCTGTCACAGGGAGAGCTGAGGATGAAGCACAGAAACACCTTCTGGCAGCCCTGAAGAATCCTCTTTCAAATACCAAGTTGGGGAATGTACACATTTGGAATATATCTTTCTTCTTCCAGTGAAATAAGAGCAGTATACATCTTGCACACTTAGAGAACAGTGGGCTGGACTGCAGAAATAAATACACAACAGCACAAGGTCTGCTGCCCTTGCAAAAAACGATGAAACATTCAGGGATCAGCATTTTTTGCCCCAACTACTTACAATCCAAACTAGATATTTCAAACTGGCAAGTTATACCTCTGAGGACAGAGTTATGAAATAATTTCTCCCCCGGCTTGACAATAAAGTGTGTGGGGGAGAACTGACAGGCAGGATAAATGTGCCTGTCACACAACTAGCAAATAGTAGAATCAAGCCTTAAGCAGTGTTAAATAAAAACAAAACAAAACAACAAAAACAAAAAACCCAAACCTCTGAACTTCTGCCACAGAATAAATGAATTTCTCTCTCTGAGTAATTCCCCCCCAACCTATGTTCTATACAATAGATATGTCATGTTGTTTGGCACCTGGCCTGATGTCAACTTGACAATCTTTATCTAAACATCAGTTTTTTTATTTTATTTTATCGCCTTATGCCATTTAGTTTACCACATCGCGGTCATTAGGGAGAAGAAATAAAGGATGGAGAAAGGGCAATTTCTGACAGCATCATCAAGAACAGAGGATGATATCTCTCTTCCTCCATCTTGGGACATTCAGCATTAAAAAATATCTTTTGTAGTTAATGATGAACTACAGATGGTAAACTGAGAAATTATCAATGGAAGGTTATCCCAAAGAGGGAGAACAATTCTGAACAGAAACACTTCATCATAATTAAACAATCCGACAACAAACAATATCCCTGACATGATGCTCCTCTTGTGTCTACCGTAGGCTACGCTGGCTAAAAGCTCATCCCTAAAAGCCCTGCATGTGCAGTACCTAATGCATTGGAAATGTGATTAACTGACTGAGAAAGGCCTAGAATTACTCTCATTCTGACTAGATTACCGGATAATTAGATTGGTGGCACTCTTCCCTTACTGGGCTGTCAGATTAAATCCCGCTGTTTTTCTGCAGATAACTGTCATGTTCCACAATAACAAACAGGGACTGACACCAAATACTTTTCATGTTCAAAGGATGTAAATGCCTTTTCTACCTCAACCAGACCAAAAAGAAAAATGCCCAGTGCACTTTCTGTTTCATTGAAAATGTCATTAAATTTGATTAGAACATACGTACTTGATAAATGTGGTCAGAAACATTTAATTTGACTTGATAAATGAGAACTACAAGGCCTTGAATACTCATCTGGCTCGATTAATGGAAGGGTGCGATTGAATTACACTTTAAAGGGGGAAAGAAAAAACATTTCCAAGTTTTGCCTACACAGACACAACTTTCTATTTTGCATGCTCTTTTTTTTTTTTTTTTTCTTTTTTTTTTTTTGAGCCTGATCAGTCCAAGAAAAGAGATGGCAAGTATTCTTGGATCTCTCACATTAGCTTGAAGTGGGAAGTGAAGACTTTTCATATTCCTGAAGTCCCACTACACGTTGTCAAAACTGTAACAGGCAGATTTACAGCATTGTGTTCCTCCTGTCTCTATGCCTTTAAGGCATAACATTGTCTGTATTACCTGATCAGACAGGTATCAGTTCCAAAATGCACAAATAATGATACTATTGTCAGTTATTGTCATACGTGTGTATCACGAGTTTGAATAATACAAACAAAAAGCTAGAGAAGTACTAAATTATCCATAGTTTAATTATTTGTTTGCATAAAATCAAACCCGGACATCTTTGATACTGTGAGACCTTAAGATGTCAAGCTTTTAATTTTTGCTGCCCCTTTTTCTGTTTACACACAGAGGCCTTGCAACAAAAGTCTCTAAATAACAAGATTTGTACAAAAATTGCAAGGCTGGCAAGGGTTGCTTTCTTAATTTGCTTTTGTGCAAACAAAAATCTAAATTTCTTGCAGCACTTCTAATTCTAAAAAAACAAACACCAATATAAATGAAGATCAATATCCCAACTTCATTTGGCAAATCCACCTACTTCAGCAAGAGCTTCTCTTGAGTAAATTTGTAAACCTAAGGTAAAATGAGTAAAACACCAGTCATCTGCTTAAGAGGATCAATACATTTAGCTTTTCTTCCCAAAGAAACCACTAGATGGGAAAAGTCATCTGAAAAAAACTCAATGGGCACAAACAAAACCCAAACCCAAATCCTGATTCAATTGCAAACAAGTGGTGAGTCTCTCACTGTCCTGAGTAGATCAGTGCAAGGACAAACCAAGAAGTTTTACTACTGCAGTGATTTGCATTTCTTCTGTATTCCAGGAAGAATGCTAGTATAGAATAAGGTGCAAAAGTTAGTTAACTTAGATAAGTCAGTATTTTTTCTCCTTGCTTTCTGCAATACTGCCATACGTGGATTCTTTATATGGCTGGCTAATAAAAGGAAAGCTTTTTGTATGGCTGTTCTCACTGACAAACTTATGTAATGTGATGAAAACCGTTTCTTTTGAAGTGTGCACAAGGAAAGAGATTGAAAACAGAGAAAAGGCAAAACATCTCTGGTAACGTATGTCAGGATATCAAGAACATTTGAAGCTGCAAGAATGCATCTGCATTTTCTTTCTTCTACCTTCTCATGACTTTTGATTTTTCTCTTTTATTTTTAACTGGAAAAGTAGTTTACACTTGCATGAGATCATTTTCCTATGAAATGGTAAAGGGTTAGAGTTATAAACAACAAAAGCAATGAAGAAGAGACCACATAAGCAGCTAAAACTATAAATGTATGAATCACTACACAGCAGGGTGGGATTGGAATTGACATAGAAAGGAGTTCAGAGTTGTCTTTTAATAACCAATTCTTCATCTGGAGAGAGGAGAAAAAAATATTTTTTGACTACTTGACAGAAGCAAAATGGCATTTGTTTAAGGTCGCTCAGGGAATTGGAATGTCAGAAAATGACCTGAGAGAGATGGATTAATATAAAGTTAATGCAGACATAAGTATAAATACATTACTCACCTGTCTCTGCCGTTTATCAGATGGATAGATACATAGGCACACAGTCCAGAACTCACAAAACCTTGTCTAAAATCTGAAATACTCTGCTTTTCCTTGATTATACTTTGAGGCTGATCTGATAACCCCATCTGAAGGAAAGCTTTACTGATAGAGGCAGCAAGGGGACACCATGGTCCTGGGCTTTTATCCTGACTTGGGAGCACATGTGCTGCTCCCAGTCTCCTCTACCACAGACACCTGTCTGAGATGAGCTAACAGAAACCACCAGCAACTTCCACGGGGCCTAATGACTGTCAGATGGCAATATATTTTGACTAGCATCAAATGGGGTTATGACTGAAGCCAGCATAGAAGAAAGAAGAGAATTATAACCCTGCTTGTACATGTGCTGGGGAGCAAGAGCCCTTCAATTTGAAGGGCTATCATCCAGTCCCTTTACAAAAACCAAATGCACTAAAACAATAACGTGAATAGTATCTGCCACTTCACCTACTTTGGGTGGCCTTGTTTGAACAAAAGGTTATTCATGAGGCTACATTACGAGGACCCCTAAAACCTCATTAGCAGCAATGAAGCAGATCCAGTGGCAGTAATAAACTCCAGCAAAAATTAGAAACACCTACATTTTGCACGTTCATCTGCATTCACTCCATTTACTGATAACCCAAAATGACCAATTTGTTAAAGTTTACATAACTTAAAGAAGAAAAAAAATAACAAATAATTTTTGCATCTAGAGCAATAAATTCTTTGTTTGTCATACGGTTGATTAATTCCCCTGATCATTAAGGAACAACTAATTAAAACAGTGCTTCATACACCTTTGCAGAAAATTGCAAGCTTAGGTAGGCTCACATTTTCTTCCATGTGAGTGTGTGGTCCCAGCTGTGAAAAAGCACACAACTTGGAAGAATCACTCACTTTTAAAATATTTCCAGCCGGAACACTCCCTGTTAAGTATTCTGTCTGTATGGCATAGTAAAAGTTCCTTTTAAACACAAAAGGAATGCTTTCTGTTTTACAACACCCCTTTCCCCTTCTCTTTACTCCACTGAGAAAACCCACTATGTACTGTAAACTCAAATCGAGTCAAGTTTGCTTTCCTCCACAAAGATTCCTATTTCAACATCACAACCACTATTAACTTCAAAGGAAGCTGACAGTTCTCCAGTTATTAAGTTAAAAGACAGCCAACTTTCAGCTGGAGTCACTGCAAATTAATTGTGCCTTACAAGGCCATATTAGGTCATTTCCTGAGCTGATGATAATAAATAGCCCTTTCCATAATGTAAGAACAAATGATTATAGTGAGGTTGTCCTGAGGTGAAATAAATGAGGGCTGGGCTCAGGGTTGTGGTGCAGGGCAGCCTGCCCAGGCAGCCTCCATCTAAAACCTGGACCTGCACCTTGGTGTACAGTGAATTTTGACACACGTGCATGCGACAGTACCAGTGTAGTCATGGTGTGACTGCATCCCTCCTACAGCCCCATTTGCTCTCTCATTCCACATTTCGTCTCATGTACTGGAATGAGGCACCTGCCAGCTGCAGGACAGAGCTGGCAGCCTGCAATCAGAGCAGCTCCAGCTCAGCAGGTTTGCTCTTACAAGCTTTCTCTCTGCCATGTCCTCAGCTTTGAGGGGCATTTATTTATTAATGGACATACAAGAAGAAATTGAGTTGGCAGGAATACACTGTGCAAACAAGCATCAAGCTTGTTTTCACGTTTTCATTTCTTTGCTGAGTAGTTTGCCACAGTCATTTGAAAACATTAGCTAACAAAGAGCCTTAAAACCGAGGATTTTCCCTTCTTACTTAACTATTCTAGTGGCTTCATTTCTTGGAATGCAGTAACTTAAAGGGCAAAATATTTCCCCAAGCTGTGAGCAAAATCCTGTGCAAATCTGGCACTGCCTGTAGCTTGTGCAACCTCCTTAATTTGCATGGGGGCAACAGTGATGACACTGACATCCAGGGCCCTAATACAGGATGAGCACCCCACAGCTTCTCCCACCTGCATCCACCTATCTGCAGCAAGGGTCGCTCTTTTCTCTTGAATTGTAAAAGACACCTAATGGAGTCGTGATCCCAATCCATTCCCACCCTAACACAAATATCAAAGGCTCCATGGTATCCACGTTAAGGTCAAGATCAAGTGACACAAGATGGTGCAGAGCTTGTTTTCTGAAAGCAGGAGCAAAATGTATGGGAATTTTGTCATTAACTTGAGCAAAGTCAGCACTTAACCCAGAAAGTCCACAGCTCTTACTGAAAGCTTAATAGCAAGAGGTCAATGCTAGGTGTCCGACACCTGCCTCTCATTATGGGAACACATATTTCCTTTGTTGCAGTTATGCTTTTCATGTACTGAATCCTCTAGGTCTGCGTTCTACACTGGTGAAGTGAATTTTGGTGAAGAAGACATGGATTAATTCTCATTTTAAACAATTATGATCATTTTCAATGACTTTGCGTTAAAAAAACACAAACGAACAATAGCAACAAAGCAAACAACCAAACCAAACCATAGCAAAACAAAACAAAAAACCCTCAAAGGCCAGACTCCCTGAGCTCCAAATTAGCTCTGGATTAATTGAAACAAAATGAGTTTAATGGTAGGGTTTTGCACAGTCCCAGAAAATTAAAGCAACAGGTGCGGTTTATGGTGGGAATAAACTATTTTTGTTTTGAACAAAAGAAGGAAGCCTGAGAGTCTGGAGACAATAAGACAGCTCCATGGATTAAATATTACGTATTGCAGATAAGTTCTAGTAAGAAAACATATAGAGTCACACAGCCCATCACATTATCTCTGAGCATGTGATGAAAATGTAGGGTGTGTAAGAATACAGCCAGAAAAGAGCATTAAAGCATGGGCCATGATCTGACAGTGCAAAGTCCCAGGAGGACTCAGGGTTTCTTCAGCAGGATGCAGGAGATCTGGGTTCAAGACCCTACATCCTTGATACCTAGCAGGCTGGAGCTTTAATCTCTTTCACTGCCCCAGCCATTATTCAATTATTCATACAAACTGGAAAAGGTCTGGGTGAGAAGCTTCTTTCAAGAGAGCCAATAATTTGATGGAGGGCAATCACCTGGCATGTAAGAGGCCATCCTTAAGGCCCTTGCTTCAAATTATAGACTGACACAGGAATGAACCCAAGTCACCAAATCCTAAATGAGTTCTTAAGCTCTGAATTATTAACAACTCCAAAGAAAAGAGGCTCTTTCATCATTAAAATTCACTTTGGAAGCTCTATTATTTTATTTTATTTTTTTTGTCTCAGTACATTTTAGAAACTCTTTTGGTAAGGACAAAAGAAAAAAGCAAAAAAAAAACACACAAAAAAAACAACAACAACAAAAAACACACACACACACAAAAAAACAACAAAACCCACATTTTCACCATTTTATGATCTACTGTGATAGATAGGGAAAGCAAAGTGAGGTTAAGTGGTCCATTGAGATCTGTGATGAAGGGTCCTGCACAGCAATAAGAGATATTAAAAAAAAAGTTTTTAGAGTCCAGCAGGAAGAAGGGAGAAATATTGAAAACTGATAAATAACTTACATAAACTGATGTTTAATTGATTCAGCATTCAGAAAGTTGTACTTGGAATGACTTCAGTAAAGAATTGAATTATTAGAATGTTTAGGGTCTTTAAAAACATAATCTCTTCATGTAAAATAAATTCAACTAATATACTTCAATGAAGAATACAGCAGTAATCAGATGATAGATTAATATATAATCAGAATCAGGATGAAGATAATTTGTTCACACATTGCAAAATAAATCAAGTTGGCTGTGTATATTCTCCTACGCTGAAGTCAGAGACAATTGCTAATACACTGGTGTGCATTATTTATCATAATATTATGTCTTCCCTTTCCAAAAGTAGCCACTCAACACCCTTTGAAAACATTTAGTCATTTCCATTGCTTCAGGATCTTAATATTCTGGTTATGATGGGAAATGCATAATGGCTACCACACAAATCCTTTGCAATCACAGTCAATTTCTCTGAAAATGGAAAGAAAAACAGCGATATAACCAAGTGAACTTTGAGGGGCCCAAAGCCCCAGGAGAGCCGTACAATGCAGACAATTAGTTTCTGCTTACTGGCAATGTTATGCAGGCAAACGCATGGGAGTCAAACAAAACAAAACAAAAAATCCCCTTATAAACAAGGAGAATGGATAAGAACTCCGAAATGGGCAAACCACAAAGCACAGCAAGAAAATAAAACATACAAATTTTTGAGATCATCAGATTTTGGTTGTATTTCGACTCTGTAAGGTCTCTCCATATACTTCTACGTATTGACATGAATCTTGCACCAACGTTTTGAAAACAATGCAGAACAAAAAAGAAAAAAGTATATTTGGAATAGCATCCTTCATTATTTATTTACTTATAAACCACAAACTCCTATGTAATGCATTTGCTGCAATTGGAAAAAATACTTTTTACTGCAGTCTGAGTCATTTCCTATTTTCTTCCATTACCAAATAATAATTTAACATAGTAAACAAATACGCATTCATTAAAGTTTCTTAGCAGACTAAAGCTTTGAGTCATTGTTCTGGCAAAACTTACTTCTTAGAACTCTTAGAAGTGCTCTGTGAGCTATCTTACACAGGTAATGAATATAGCACGTGAAGATAAATAATATATCTTTTGTGTTTCAGCACACAGAAAATCCTACTGTGAGCTTCAGAAGAGCATTAGACTCATTAGAATGCACTCATTTTGCAGTCCTCCTTTAGATGCTCTCTGGCCAGAAAGCCCAAACGCTGTTGCTGGCCAAGGCTGGCCCCTGGGTGCTATGGGGGATCCATCAGGAAGCCCTGATAATTAGCAGAGCTCAGGGGATGCAGCCCGGGGTTTGCAGTGGCCATAAAGTCCAGGGGAACGATCCTGTGAACAGCACTCATAACATGGGCAATGACAAAACTGCCTGAAGTTCATGGTAAATGATTCAAATGTGCCTCCTGCCTGCCTCCATGAAGCTGAATTCAAATGAGCTTCAAAGCAGCTACCTCTAGCTACATGAGGGAGAGGAGCCAGTTTTGGAAGGGCCTGGATAAGCTCTCGAGGACAAGTTTGCATAAGCAAGTGCTGAAGTGCACCGATGGAGAAGCAGAACAACAGCTGGCAGGTCTTGGTAGGAGCAGGAGAGAGGCAGGGAACAACTTTTTGGTGCTGTCCAAGATGGTGTGTGACAGAGATCACAGCAAACCTGAAGGCATTTGGCCTTCTCCTGAAGCCAAAAGGAGAATGAACATCCACACTTATCACATGGATTTGTGTTCTCTTCAGGGCTCTGGTTCCTGGGGAAACAGCACTTTGGTTTAAGCAAGCTTTTGGTCATTTCTGATGGTTGCAATCCATGGTGCTCCCAGACGGTAGAACAGCAGGTGCTGAGTCTGGGGTGATGAGATAAGCTCCTATCCTGCTTGGCTGTTAGAATCCAAGCACAGAAGCACTGCTTAGCCCTGTCCCAGGACAGGAACTAACCAGGGGTCTGAAGGATGAAAAGGACACCAGGAAAACCAGGAAGTGGCACATATCTGCCTGCGGCACAAACTACTGAAAATCCTGATTTTAACATTAGAAGGTAGAGAATAAATCCTTTTGTCTTAAATATTTACCTAAGCCTTAGGTAAGGTTAGGATAAGAAGACACATCCCTATATCTCAGCAGACTTAGAGTGAGAAGGACAAGAGCAATCCAGCCCAGACGACTGAAGCTAGCCAGCATCCCAGGCCCTGGAGTCCAGGCTGCAGGTTTATGCTGGCAGGGAACAGATGGAGTCACACCTAAAAAGCCCTTGTGAACAGAGCAGGGAAGACAGGCAGCCCCAGCTCCACACACCCTTCCCCTGAAGCATGCTTGTAGGACTGCTGCTGAGGAATCCTCCTCCAGCTTGCAGCAAGAGCAAAAGGAAAAAAAAAAATAGGAAAACAAGCAGAACAGGCCAGACGGTCTGGCACAACTCTGTTTTTCCATATGGTTCCAGGCAAGGGTTTTGAAGCCATGATGCACTGCCACAATGCAGCACGGCTGTCCTGCAGGCAGCTTCACTGCAGAGGGAAAGGAGGTGTTGTGCTGGCACTCTGGCAGTCACAGCAGCACCGGGCACACAGCATGGGGACACACTCCTGCTACCAACTTCATCACTGCCAAAGTGGGGACCAGTGCCCAGCATCCCCCCCAGTTCCCACTGTTCCTTGCCAGCCAGCTCACTTGGCAAAAAGAGGAACAGGAAGCCTCCCCCTGAGCCACTACTACAATTAAATCAGATATCACTGCTGTGGGAGATAGCAATCTTGCAGTGTTGATTTATTTCAGGTTTCTCGCTGCAGGGTTAACACGTCTAGCAGGCTGAAAACGCACGTGCACACAGACACTGTCACATACAGCAAGACCGGAGGCACTGCAGAACTTTGGGAGCTCTCAGGATTTTTTCAAGTGTCTGGGACTGGTTACGTCTACAGTCAGGCAGGAATGGAGCAGAGGGCACCTCTTCTCCTCTCCTTCAACTCCTTGCCAGACTTTTATTTTCCAAACTGTAATCAAAATTTGTTCAGCAGGTATTTTAGTGTCTGGGACTGAAGGAGACTGGGGAGAAAGAAACAAGCCAAAAGAGATAAGGAAGGAAAGAATAGACAATAGGATTTGAGAGGGAGAAGGAGGTTAGGCTGGTTTTGCACGTTTCAAGATTTTTTACATTCTAAGATAGGGCTCCAAAGCTCCAGATGACACGGAGATCTGTATACTCTCCACCATTGTAATTCACAGTTCTGATATAAAATAGCAAGGGAAGAATGTATGTACTACGCAACCACTATAAAATAAGCAAATATCTGATTTTTTTTTTTCTTTTCTGCCCAATTAAAAAAAAAAAATCTTGACAACTCAGAAACTGCCAAACTTCTGCTCTCAGAAGTGGCTCCAGAGACTTTTGAACTCCGTTTTTATAAAGTAACAAGTTTTCCTTGTTAGTTTTGCTTCTTTTCTAGTTCCCACTACTTCAGCCTCCTGTCTCCCCACTTAATTATATAGGTGTCAATGAGGTTGATTAGAGTACAGTTTTTGGGAGCCAGGGGACTGCCATGATAGCATATCTAAGGAGAGACAGCCTAGATGAGAATCTTTTATAAATAGCTTCAATCTGAAAAAAAAAAAAAAAAAAAAAAAAAAAAAAAAAAAAATTAAATCTAATTAAGAAAGGAGGCCAGAGGAAAAAGGCAACTTCATAATTCCTGCTTCTCTGCCGGTGACCAGCTCATGCAGCATACCGGTCACTTAAATACACTTCATGGCCTAGCCTTTGAGTATCTAGATGTACCTGTTTTTACAAAACTCCCCAAACTTCAAAATGTAGTGAGCAAAAACATTACTGTTGTCCTCTAGTAAATGCATATTATCTCCCATTGGGTACCTGAGTCTGTGAGCCTGCAACCCTACTCATCATGAGTACTGGACATCTTAGCCTGAATTATACGATATCATGCTTTGAGCTTTGTGTACAGCCCACTGTACTGTATTACAGCCCTATTGTAACAGACATGAAGACAAACACTATAATGAGAAAAAAAATCACCTCCATGATAACGTAATGCAGCAATCATTAAAGTCATACTCTACACAATGTAGGTCACACTTTTTCTTCTCCATCTTTTTAGGTAACTGCTCTTTTAAACAGCACACAGCATGACATTCTAAGGATATTCTGGGAAGGAGTTTCATGCTAAACAGCTGTTACACATCCAGATCTGCTGTAACCATGAGTCTGCACTGTAATCTACAGATAACAATAGAGGATAAGGACAATCCGGTATTTCCGCTTACCCTTATAAAACAATCTACTTGCTCTATTAAGCTCTTTTTCTTACAATGGCTGTATTAAGAAAAAACATAAAGCAACATATTGGCCTCGATTCTCACTTGCCCAGTATGCAATTATTCTTATAGCCTTATCTATTCTCACCTGTCTTCTGCATTTTCCAAGAGCTGCAAGGTAGCCTAAAAGCAAGCATGAAGCTCACTGAGTTTGTGTCTACCTTTGTATTTTACTGCAAATTAGGAATATGCCTTTGACGCAAACATTCTAATTATTCCCACTCATCACGTCTTGGTTCACATTACAAAGCAGTTGCAGAGCACATTCAGCTCTTTTCAGATTAAATTTACCCAGATGATTTCTCCAGGACTACAGCTGATGTATTTCCACCATTACAGACTACAATTCATCTGAGACAAAACCCTGCTGCAATGCACGTGATGGATGCCAGTTCTGCAGCACTTTTTCTGTCCACAAGCCCACTCCCATTTGACCACATTTTTTCTTTCTGAAGACAGAAAGTGGACACTACACTTGGGCGAAGCTCTACAGTTCTATGCTTGTTACACATTGCCCTGCTGAAAACAACAGACCCATCTTTCACTGATAACCAGTTTAACAGGATTATTCTGATATAAAGATGAAACAAGTGAAGAGGAGTTCAAGATCAGAAAACAGTTTGATCCTACTGCATCACTCTGGCATCATTTTTAGTAGCCATGTTCATGAAGGTTATACATAACATCATTCAGTTCTCACAAACTCAAGGGGGTTTCACTGCTCAGCATTGCCCAGGTCTGGATGGAAACGCTGAGTACTTTGGACAATATTGGTGGTATGTGGTAGTAAGTGAATGGTTGGACTAGGTGATCTTAGAGGTCCTTTCCAACCTTCACAATTCTATGACCCGTTTAAGAAAACATTACATGGACTGTCATGCTAAAAATTCCTTCATGTTTTCCGTGGGAATACTAGCAGCCATTTCCACCAAGATTTCCCTTAGAATTTGTACTCTTCCAGTGACATGAAATGAAAGTAACCATTGAGTCTGGTTTTATTAATCATGACAGTGGTTTTCACAGTGAGCATGTCATGAAAAGTACTAAAACTATGAAGCAAAAAACACTGTAGCTTCCAGTCTGAACCAGAACTTACAGCAATGTGGTCTTAGTCACCATTAACCAAGATCTTCCTTCATGGTCATGACAAATGTGTGTGCTGGTCAGAGTAATGAAAACATATTCATTGGACACAAGCTGTAGGACATACAGTAGGACCGAAATTGTCAAAGTCAGCTTAAGTTGGTGAGAAGCAGCATATCTGTACCTAACCCTTCATAAAGACAGCAAGCAAATACCTGTAAAGTTTGCCCACGTTTGCTGTACTACAAGACACAAAGCAGCACCATGCCATCCTAGGGAAAAAAAAAAACAAAACACAAACTTGTCTTTTTGACAAGACTTTTCTATGTCAGATGCTGTACATCAGGAAACAAAGATCACAGAATAAAATAATGCACTTGGAAGAAACCTCAATCTATCAAGTCACCTTTCTGAGTATGAAGTATTTTGCTTAACACTCCAAGTATACCTTGCCTAATTTGCAAGCTCCATGCTATAACTACATCAATGTTGCAAATTTCCTGGCAGTTTTACTATAAAGGATTTGCAAATATTCAGGCATTCCTTTTGCTTTTGATCTGTGTGGGTTCTCTCACTCCAACTCCTCCACATCTCTATTTGCCCTCGCAGAATGGAACGGAAGATTAAAAAAAAAATGCATCCAAGAGAACGTTTTCATGTTGGTAAATTCTGAAAGAAAAAATGTACTAGTAAAACATGATTCAAAAAAAAACCAAACAAACTCCCCCCCCCCCACACACACATTTAAAAAAAAAAAAAAAAAAAAAAAAAAAAAAAAAAAAAAAAAAAGCTTTCCTTTTTCCTTTTTTTTTTTTTTTTTTTGGAAAGGCTAAGCAACCAAAGCAGGTGCACTGGGAAAAACAGATCTGCTGGCTTTGCACAATGGAACAGAAGGTCCACTTTATTTTATTACCATTTCAAGCCATTTACAAACTAAAAAATGAAAGGAGAAGAAAAAAAAAAAAAAAAAAGGAACAAAATCCAGACTTCGCTTGCATATTCTTTAGGAAATTCCTTTGTTAAAGCAGAACAGTCGAGGTTCTCTAGTGTTTCTCTTCCTGCTCCTCCCTTTTGAAAGAACTGCTGTGATCTTGAAAACTCATTCTGGGAAGAAACATCTGGCCTTCACTTTTTAATTACATTTCAATCACCTCAAAAGCTTTGCTGGAGGTAGACGTACCTACAAGGGCTTACTGTCAAAACTACTGGGCTGATCTATAAATGGATCAACTATAATGGTGAATTTGGGACCAATCTAAATAAATAAGATCATGCCATGTAAAACTTACTCCTCAGACGTAGACTGCTCCCAGGCAGGCTGCTAGTTTTTGACACTGATAGAAGCATGGTGCATGGGAAATCTTCCAGGGAAATACAGAGCCAGGCAGAGAATGAAAATCCAAACAGGATAGCAGTGGCATCCCAGCTGCCTGCCTTTGGCCACTGCCCAAACCTTTTCACACAGGGAGCACAAGCAGCCTTTTCAAATGGCAGAAGCAGAACCCTCCCTGCCCACTTGTGTATGTCTCCAGACATAGGCAGATAGGAGAGGGAGGCATAGGGGGCAGCAGTGGGGCCAGGAGCCAGGCAGCCGTGCAGGTGGGCTGCAGCAGCTTGCTCTCAGCTGGTACGTGCTTCCTGAGCCTCCCCCATCCCAGGTGCCGACACTCTGGAGACTATATGGGGGGAGCAGGAGAGCTGCCAAGTACAAGGTGTTATCCTGGACACTTGCTCCAGCTCTGAAACATGCAGTAATGTAGATACAAGAGGATGAGGAATGCACAATTTGTTCCAGCTGGGATCCAGCAAAAAAGCACTTAAGCAGGTGTACTACCAGCAAAGTCACCAACTCCACCATTTGTGGGAAGAAAATGTCCAGATTAACAACTGCTGGATCCACATAATGCCAAAGGAGGAGGTGGATTGCTCTGAGAAAAGCCCTTTTCCTCTTTCCTTCAGTCCATTTCCAAATTTCATGTTAACCTGGCCACAGTATTCCCTAGAGTGCAATGGAAACAGCACCAAGGAACGGCCGGAGAGAAGCGCTGTTCTCTGTCTCTTTGCTAATATTTATGCTGTGGTAACTGAAGCCAAGAACAGAGCTGCTCTGTGCTGTGTTTCATACAGATAGAAAGCAAGGAAGTGTCCTGAAAATTATCTGAACAAAAGGTAGAAGGAGTAACAGAAAGATGGCAAGAAGAAATGAGTTGGCTCATGGCACACAGACAAGAAACAGAGCGGGGAACAGCAGCCAAATTTGTGTCCAGCAGGCTTAAACCAAAGAGGTCTATCCGCTGCATCATCCATGCCCCAGCAGAATGAAGAACCAAAATCTGAACTATTGAGCATAGGTATTGTTTCTGTACAAAATACTTCATTCCTTACTTCAGAGTATTTCTGATGTAACTTATCATAAACCAGAGCTCTGAATTATGTAAAGTATTTTACTACTTAGTCCTGTCTCTTTCTAGATTTCTGTGTGTAAATATATATATGTAACAATGTGTACCTATGTACATATTTAGATATTAAATGTAAATAACATATATTGGCCAAAAAAAGTAGTTTTCTCTATGTTTCCTTTGCCAGTATATGAATTTGCTGAGATTCTGCAAGGAGGTTATGTCTCAAAGGACTATCAGTAACAGAATGGTAAATAAATAAGTGTTTCATCAGCACCCCTTTTTAAAAACTTTGCTCACAATGTCTCTTGCTGGTAAGGTCAACCTGACATAAAGCAGTTCTCAGCAGGCAACTCCTAGTTTTCAAAGAAGAAACAGAACTTAAGCTCTGCAGATGATAAAACACCTTGTGTCAAAAACAATGCTTTGTGACGTTGGCCTTGCAGTTAAATCTCAAAGATCTGTTCTGAAGTGATGTAATTCACAAATTATTTTTGTTCATTACTGCTCTTAAACTTCATAGTGGCAAATAAAGAATACCCTCTAGATTAACAGAAAATCATGGCAAGTTAGAAAAAATGCATATGGGTAACAAAATGACACCAGGGATTATTTTTACATTTTCATTATCCTTCCTTGCTATAGGTAATTAGCTATATGGAAACAGTTGATGCACTTCTAAGTAGCCTAAGGCATGATAAACAAAAGTAGTTATATCTCCCACTCTGACTAGCAAACCAAAACAAAGCCCAGTAATTTCACTTGTTTCATGTTCCTTGGTGGCAAGAAACAGAAGTGACTTTTCTTGTGCAGAGCAGAAGTCTGATGACCCTGGACTTCATTCATGTTCAGGGGATGAAGGTTTCCCAGCTTTTACATCTCACGTGTTATGTAACCTTCAGTTAGATACACAAGCACTTTCAGTACTGAGCCAGCTCCGTATTCCACATTCTAATAGTTATTTTCTAAGAAGGAGTGGCTCTGATTATACAACACCCTTGCAATGTGATTCTGCCAATGTTCATTTTCAGTGGTTTGAACTATGGAGGCAAAACACTTCATGCACCTAGTGCCACCTCAGCTAGTAGCCTCGCATGTGGCAGTGATAGCCATTGATGGCAGGCAGTGCACTTGGCCCAGTCCAGCCATAGAAGAAGGCCAGCTAGGATGTGTGTGTAGTTTCTTCACTACACTGATTAATTTCAGCAGCTTAGATGATATGTGATATTTATGGATTAGAGGAAAAGATGGGAAACATTTATTTATGTTTTAAAACTTCTTAACCTTAAATATGGGATGAGAAAACACACAAAGAAGCCTAGCTCACTGGGCAACTTGCTTTTGAAACTGCTGCAGCCAGGGGAAGGCTTGCCTTTTATTCTCCAGTACTTGGGGACTGTGCAAGAATAGGGAGGGCCCTGTCATACTCAATCCAGAAAACCTGCAAAGATGCAGTCAAGAAGCCAAATTGCTTTGTTTCCCTTTTGCTCCTTCTTCAGAAACCCTGTTGTGCACAGGTGACACTTTGTATGGAAGGATGTGGGGGAATTGTTGCACTGAAGGATGGAGATGGTGCAGAAAACTGTGGTTGAGCCCAGCTCAAAGGACAAAAAGGACAAGCAAGATGTCTCTAATTCACAGCAGACAGAGAAGCCAATGAAGCTCCAAAGGTAGGCTCACATATTATCTAACTAACCTTTGACTTTAAGACAGAAATAAAAAAAATCACAAACAAGGCCTAAGTCTCTAGAACATTTCTGGGAAAAAACTTTCTAGGAGTAGGGGGCCCATATACTTCATAGAGAGTAGTTGTTAAAAATACAGAAGATATCCCAAATATTTAAGCTAACTCTGCTACTTCAGAAGTGCTGAAGTCTTGAAGCAGGGTATTGATTACACTGTGGGAGTCTTGGTGCATGAATTCTATAATGCCCATTTGGACTTCCACAAAGAAAAATCCTGCGAAGAGAAATACAAATGCACTCAGAAAAGTGCACAAAAAATGAGAGACACAGTGAAATACAAAGAGGCTAGAAATGACGGAGATCTACCAGCACCAGTGTTGCTACCGTAACAGGAAAATACACATATAGTGCTTATTTCCTGCAACAGACAGCCTGAGACCTGCAACCTCATCTGAGAATGAGAAAGACGGTAAAGAATTTCTAGTCAGAACATATCTGGGCTGAGCAGCCGTGAGGCTTAACTAGCTGCAAGGCATGCAGCGTTTTGGAGGTGACATCCAAGCCCAGGGCAGCAGCCCAGAGCCTTGGGGCAGTGACATGGCCCAGGCCCTAATGGTTGGCTTCCATGCTGAAGGACTGGGCTTCCCATCGCTCTTCCAGCAATCAGCAGCACTTCAAATAGAAAGGCAGTAAGGGGAATTTGTTTCATTAGCCTGCTACGCAAACATTTACACGTTTCCTTCTCACTCTTTTAATCTTAAAAAAGGAGCTACTGATTCTAAAGGTCATTGGCATCTCTCCCTTCTCCTCTGCTGGCTGATCCAGCATTAGATGAGCTACCAACACCTTTCTTTCAACTTCCAAAAGAGTCTCTGGTTTCTAAAAAGAATGGAAAATGAAAGAGACGGTATTCTTCCCTTAAATCTCCTTGGAAGTTTGTTTTCTCTGGATGACTGTTTGCCTATACTTTAGCTGGTGGCCCGGCTGTGCAGACCTCCCCCTCGGCACCTGGGAAGCACATTGTCAACTCTGGAAGTGTTTATTCTCTGTAGATTAAACAGCATTTGCTGGATGGTGATCACACAAAGTTGTAAAAACAGATGGACAATGATCTGTCCAGACTTCCAGAGCTCACCATGAGAAGGCTACTTGCATAAAAACATTTTAAGGAAGGATCAAAGGATTTTCTTCTACCCCCTCTCTACTCAGTTACATGAGGCCTGTTATATAAACATGGAGACGCAAAACAACCGGCTTGAATAATGCCAAAACTCTGACTTTGAAAAGTAATATTCCAAGTTGGTCTATTAGCATTAATTAATTGGCTGAATAAGACAATAGTCCCACTTGTGACCCTTTTCCCACTTCACCTGTATCTCAAAGTGTTTTTTCTTTTTTTCCAGATACACCCTCTTTGTTTTCAATATAGACAGAAACACTCTTCATTTTCACTAGAATTTAAGATCAAACTTACTTAAAATTTCATATAAATGCACTCTCTTATGCATATAACCAAAGAATATGCTGTTTTAAAAGTCTACAGGTTTTCATCATATGAAAATGAGCGTTTTTACAAAAGATGGGGAGCTCAACCCTGAGAGTACTTCTGACAAAGTCCCAAGGTCAAGCTAAATAATGAGAGGAACTCTAGTGTAATTCCTAGTGCAGTACTGTTCCAAGAGGCAAACACTACGAAAGGAGATACAGGATATCCCTGCCTTCAGCTCTGGTGTTTGCACTACAGGAACTGGGAGGTCCCAATTCTCACTTCCACACTCAGAAGGATTTTGAAAAACTGGAGCAGTTACAGGGCAGAGCAAGAAGAATGATGAAAGGATCAAAGCGAATGCTTCACAGTGTGAGATGCAAGATGATCAATTTATTTAACTCATCAAAGAGATGGTTTAGAGGTGACTTGATCAGAGCCTATGAGAATCCATATGGGAAACAGAAATCTAATAGAGGGCTCTCCATTCTAGGAAAAATTACAAAGATCAGAAAGTTAGAAACTGAAGTTTGTTCATGTTATAAAATCATTTGCTCTCTCTCTGCCACTGATCCCAATTCTATATCCATCTGGCCCTTCTTTATATACTTCATACGGAAAACTAACCAGCAAATTCCAAGCAAAGAGTACTGAGTTTCCTTCCTATGTCATGTTCTTCTGCTTTCTGTGTTTCTATTAACATTAGATTATTAACTCCTTTGCCAACACTCTTTATGCATGTCCTCATGCAAGCATATTTCTATACTAAATGGGAGCTAAAGATGAGAAGTACCTTTACCTTGCTTATGAGAAAGCTGGAGGTAATCTCTAGCCTCAACAGAAGTAGTTTTTCAACTGAGGGGATGGAGGATTGACACTTCAGTGGCCCCTGAAAGGATTATGAAAGGGACAGGAAAACTAGTATTTCTGTTCTTAATAAAATATGGCTTCCCATGCTTCCAGGAATTTGGGGTACTGTTCTGGTGCATGCATCTTTGCACAGGCATTCAACCAGAGAAGAGTCTCGGAAATATTACTGTAGAAGAAATGTGATAGCGTTGTTGCCGAGAAAGTAAGTGGTCTGAGAAACACTTTTTGCTTTTTTACCAACAAGGAATTCTGTACAGGGTATTAAATGGTCTGAGTAACACTGAACATCTGCACATGCATCTTTCTGTATGAAGCTTATTATTAATTTCTGACAGTAATTGTTGTTTTTGTATGGCTTTTTTTTTTTTTTTTTTTTTTTTTTTTTTTAATACTGTGGTAGCTAAGCACTTGTTTTTGATGGTCAGTTCAAAGTACAACATAAGGAAGATCCCCAAATAGGTATTTACACCATACAGATGCAAGGATGAGAAAAACATACTGTCAAGAACACTTTCCTGCCTGGCATGCAATGTAAGCAGTGTGATTGTTTGAAACTGCATGCTTTCTTAGTCATATCTTCAACATCATTATGTTCAAGCCAGAAACATAAGGAAGCAAGCTCTGTGGCAGTCTTCATCACAGGAAAATGCTGAACATATTTGGTATTCAAAGCCATTAGTGCAGTATAGCTGCATGCTGCACATATTTAATCAACAAGCACCAGCACTGTGTAAGCTCTTATGGAAAAGTATTTTGCCTTGCGTTTCTTACAATACATTTTAAACACTTTGTAAGAGTAATAGTCCTGGGATACATACAAAGGAAAGTCTTTGCCATACCAGTGCATTAAATCCCAACACTGACAAGCCATGCTAAAAGGCAGAACGGAAGAACACCATACACTTGACTTATCAAAGAGCTCTTCACAAATAGCAGAATCAGACTCGAGGCCTTTCTAGGAAGGCTAATTAAGAGCTTTCTGTTACAAAAAGCTGGGAACAAATTCCAGAAGAACGAGTGAGGGTGAAGGGGTATGCAAGCCCATCACTTCACCTGCACGGACCCTTCATGGCACTGGGCTGTGCGAAACCCAGGGATGGCCCTGTACCTTCTCCCAGCCCACTAGCAAGCAACCTACCCTGTGCAAGGAGGGCTGTGGTGTCCTCCTTCCCTGTCTGTGCCATCACACAGGGAAAGCTCAAACATCCCCTCTAAATGATTAAATAATAGCTCAGCTCCCCAGATGCAGGACAGAAAGAGAAAAGAGTCACCTCAGCTGCTCCCTGTACTGTGAGCTGCCCCATGGTGAAATGAGCATGCCTTGACAAGGTATAAATTAGATGAATGTCCTTAAGGAGGACAAGATGGATCAGCCTCCTTTTCCAGTGGTGGCATTTCTAAACAATCCCCCTCTGCTCCTCACTGTCCTCTCCTGGCAGCCCAGCATGAATACCCCACCCCAGGGCATCAGAGCACACACACTCATTTTCTGATTAACACAGTGCAAGCTGCTAAAATGGCTCATTCTGCCTTGTGTGTGTGTAAGCATAACAAGATGTACAGAAATCCAGCAGAACAAAACCACAAAACCTACGGAAGCTGGGGAGGAGTTCAGCCTGCCTTCCTCCTCTCTAATGAAGTAAACACACCAAGTTCATTCTTCTTTTCAACTCATCTGCCTCTGCCCTTCCTGTCTCCACTAATGCATTATTTATTATATATTAGGCATTAATACAAGTATCAAATGGGGTCCTTGCTCCTGACAATCAGTGCTCCTCTTGCTCCCTGCAGCAAGAAACATGAGACGTTTGGGTAACTCTGCTCCTCTTGTAATTTATGGAAAAGAACTACAATGCTGACTAGCAATTATAAGCAAGATTAATGATTTGCCAAGAGACTCTTTTGTACTTTCAACTACCTATACAAAAGCTGTTCTTTGTTTACAGAAAACAAACAGTGTTTTGAGAGAAAATATAAGAGTGAGCAGCTTAGAAATTTTCCCCAGAAAATACAGGCTGCTTTTTTTTTTTAAATTACATAGGGTAAGCCCCACTTTGCACAGTGCCTGTGTAAAGTATGTAATACCATACCTCTAGCTTATTAAAACCCTATCACCGCAATGTTTTAGAGAGGAAAACCTGCATCACACAATAGTGAGCATGATGCAGCTATACCATGTCTCTTTATTGGTCATGTGCATTTTACTCAAAATGCTGCTATTCCAGAACTTAATCAAGCAATCACTGAGTTGTTGGATCGAATAATTGTAAAATCAAGCTAAGATTACCCTCTGTCATGGAGAATACTTTTTGGAAATTTAGCAATTTTTGTATGAAAAGGGACTGAACAGAATGGTGTCCCTCTGTAGTACTGCAATAACAAAAAACATATTATTTTTTCTCAAGTCTCTCGAAAGCACCAGTATGCTTTCTAGGTGTCACAGTGTTGTGCTGTGAGGCATTCTGAATATTCTTTCTTTGTGTTGGAATTTTCAACTTACTATTTAAAAAAAAAAAATCCTTTACATACTACAGCTTGAAAATAAGCCAGTGCTCTACAAAAAATGCACATTGTTGCTCTGTTAGCTAAATGCATCTTTTTTGCTGCACAGGTTTTCACTTAAAAAAACAACCACCTACAAGCAATACCGAGAAAAAGAAAGAAGGGTTATTCAAAACATTTAGTGTGGTGCAGAAAGCTAGATTTATATTCAACAGAATTATGCATAATGTTCTTCAATAATGTTTACTTCTATCAAATACAGGTCTAGCATCTCATATACACATATATACATGTATATAGATATTTTCACTCTACACAGCATCTTTCAAAGAATTGGAAGCTTTCGAATCCCTCTAAAATCAGAAAGAATTACTGACAATTAATCATATCCTGGAATTATTCAGTGACTTGAAAGAATAAGCGCAAGGACAAAAGAAATACACTCAGTCACTGGTGTAGAACTATGAGTGATTTGTTAATAAAACAAAACATCTTAACAGGGATCATTTTCCTGTCTCTATATCTTTTTTTTTTTTTGTGAAGTCCGTGAAGGGAAATGACATCAGAGAGCCAATGTAGGCATTCTCCTTGTGACTACTTAGCATTCCCACAACAAATTTATGCATAATTTCAGTTAGCTACCTATAGTTTCTCTTTACCAGCATAAAGATCTGTATAACAAACAACTGCATTTGCTTTCCAATGCACACAGTCATGCTGCCTCAAGAGAAATGCATCAGAGCTTTAAGCCCCTAAAAATCTCTACTATTTACCTAGGAATAATTTTTCAAGAAACTCTGATTTGTGACATTTTATGTTGGGTACTAGGCAACTTAGGAAAAAGTGATTTTCTCACTCTCTTTCTAATATGAATATTAGAATATTCCTAATACGAACATTACTCCAGGTGGTTAAACCAAGTGCAGTGCAGTACTTTTTCTCTCATGCAGGGTTGGGAGGAACAACAGTCAGTTAAAACACGCACTGAAGGCTGCAACCAGTGTGTCAGTGTGATCACAAAGAATCTGCCATCCTAAACCACTGCTCAAGCTAACCCACTTCATTGGAAATCTCTCATCCCATGCACAGACCAATCTCACTACATAGGCAGGCTCAGACCCTTTTCTTAGTGAGGTGTCTCTGTTTCTGTGGTACTTTTGTAGGAGTTTCCCAAGAAACCACCTCTGTCCATGCTGCAAGTAATCTGCAACACAGTTGCAGTTAGTAGAGAGCTGAGCTAGAGCTGGAGGAGCTGGCTGAGCAGCTCGCTCATTTTATACATATGGTTAAGCTCAACTTCTTCTGAACAAATACATAATTTATTAAAGCATTGCATTGCAAAAGCTGAAAAAATAGTTACAAAGGATCAACAAAGAGAAAGATTTAATATTCAAGAACAACCTTATTTTGGCAAAATGCAAGATTTTCTTTTCCCCTCCAACCCCCTTCCCAAAAACAGTTAAGTTAGAAGACCATGCAGAGGGAGTTATCAATGAAATGAGCTTTTACACGACGTTAACTGCACATAAACTTTCACTTTTAAAGATGAAATAATTAAACTTAAAATCTGTCATTTCAAAAATGGCATGGCAAATATAGTTAAAAATGCTTCATTAAGATAAAGCAACTCACAATCATTTTTATGAATCCCAGAGTGGAATCTGCAGAAACCAAAGACAGTTTTTAACCGATTCTAAAGTAAGACTTTTGGAAATAAATGCTTTATATGAAATAAACAATTCTAGTAAATGAAAGCAAGCAGTCTATTTAAATAAATTCTTTCTTTCATCATCAAATAAAATCCCGACTGAACATCAGCCTTCCTTACAGAAATGTAAATGAGCAAACTAGCTCCTCCCTCAGTGACAGGTATAGGAACATTTCTTTGCTGGATGAGAAAAGGCTAACAGTTCAAAGAGAAGTCATGTTAGTCTCTACATCCAGGTTATTACCAGCTTTCACTTGATACGAAACAATTCATACACAAGGATCAGTATTTTTCTGTGGAAAAAAAGAAAAACCCTGCAAAGTTCAAAACATCATATAACCATCTCCTATCATTTCTTAACGCTGGAAATCTTTCTGGGGATTACACACACAAAGAAGAAAACTTGCTGTGAGAGCTGTGAATTTACATATCTTTTTATCTGTCACCTGAGGATCTGACTGCTCTCTCTCAGTACCGTTTCACATTTGAAAGTTCATCTGCCTATAATATGCCAAAAAGAAAAAGTATTTATTTCTTTGGTTCCTCTCTTAAAAATAATAATAATAAAAAAATTAAAATTTCTATTCCTTAATCTCAGTCCTTCCCTAACATTCTTTTATTTTCACTTGCGTCTTTTATCAACTCTCCAGTAAACGTTCAGGAAACCTGTCGCTGAGAGGGTTACAGATCTAGGAGAATTAAAAAATGCATAGAACCAAAGGCAAAAAAAAACCAAAAAAACAAAAACAAAAAACACCTACAAAACAACCAAAAAACATGAAACAACATGAAAATTGCAGAGCAGGCAAATGCTCTCTCTCTCCTTTCAAAGTTTCCCACAATCAACTCTAACATACTTCCCATAAGTAACAGTATCTCACAAACTGCATAGATAAGGCAAAAACCTTATCGTGTAATTACACAAAATCTTGTAGTGCCACAACTTGCACTAATCATCTGATCTGACACCCAATAAAACATGTGGGGGATTTCCATTTACTTCAAAGGTTGCTGGACAAAACCCTGAGTGTTTAGGCTTGCTAATGAGCCCGTCTTCTGCCCGTAAGTCAGAGAGATGATAGCTGCAAGAAAATGCAATCCCTGCACCTGAGAGCTGTTCAGATACTGGAAAATTGAAAATCACAGAAAAGAATGAGCTGGTTGAACCACAGTCCACAATACAGTTGCTTTTCATGTATTCAACTAATCAAAATTTGTGACACGTGAATGGGAAAAGATTTAGAAGAAAAATGTGCTTACATTTGTTATCTAGTGGATTGACAACTCATTCACAAGTTAAACAGGAAAACCCAGCTGTTAGCAGTGGTGTGAAGACTGCAGTGGGGCATGCTTCAAACATGGCACACTGCAGTACAGGAGAAACCCAGCCATGGCAGGGTAGAGCTCTCAAGAAGCTGATTTAACTTGCTAAGAAAATTAGAGATGGTTCTACCCGGAAATACTTTCTGAAAAGCAACTTTAACCCTCACACAGCCAATATGTGGTATCACTTAAGCTTCTTAAAAGTATTAAGTCTTGAAAGATTAAACTGAATTACAAATTTGTGATGGGCACTTCGATTTACTTTGTGCTAAAATACAGCCAGCACACAGCATTGGCTTTTTACTGCTTTATGTAGTATACAGTTACATGAAATACACATCAAATTCATTGAAATAGCTGGCCATTTAACTGTCTGTTTGGAGCAGTTGCATCGTCTGTCACGTTGTGTGATCTAAAGCATGGAGTCAAACCTGGCTGCTGTTTATAATTTAAGGCAGGTAGCTCTGAACAACAGGGCCTTTCCCCCTCCTCCCTACCAAGAAACAGAAAGCTCTTAAAAGGTCAGGCACCAATGCAGTTTACTGAATAAAGCTCAAGTTTGAAGAATGTGCCTTCTAAAGTGATTTTACTACCTGGGATGTAATGAGTTTTACAGGCTCTCTTTGTTAAATTGCCCTGACAATTTCCATTTCCACTTACCTCAATCATATTAACAGAAGCTAAAGTTCACATGTAGTAAAATATTTCAGTGTACTGAGTTGGGTCTCTATAAAATAGATCACACACTTGACAAACATATAGGACATAATGCTTGGCATTCCATTTCATGTTTGGCTTGGCATGTCTCGTTTAGGGCAGGACAAGATGCCCTACCACCGTATCTCATTATTCATGGAAATAAACCATGGCTGCACCAAGGAGTTGACAAATCTGATTATGTATGTCAGGACAAGATTTTCCCAATGAATTGCTGAGGGAAGGAAAAGCAAAGTACTGGAGATGCTCCATTGAAAGGAAATGTGTTTAACATCCTAAGACTTAAATATATGAAAGCTGGGTAAATATTTAAGAATTAAAACAGGAAATACCCCACTGAAGTGAACGAAAAAGAGAAGACAGTGGGGATAATTGTATTTCTCACTAGAGAAGCACACAAACAACTCTGCTAACACCTTACTGTGTACTTGCCTTTGCCTTTCCAGATTGTGCAATCCTTGGGGTATAGGATGGACATTCCTCTATCTTTGTAAGTGTCTAATGCAACTTGGAAGGCTGTGCAGTGTAAATAACAATGACCACAAATAACAACTTTCTCTTTACTAGTGCTAAAATACTTCAGAAAGTTTTATACAGTTTGCAGAATATTGGAAATTTCAGTGCACGATTATATGATGCAAAGGAGGATTTCAAAATGATCCTGCAGTAATTCAAAGCAGCAGTTTTTAACAAGTAGTGCAACAAGCTTTTGTATTTTGATATATAAATTTTATTTCCTCATTTTTTTCTACATTATAGTCTTTCTAGAGTGCTGAAACTCTGATTACCCTTCAAGATACATTAGCATTATACTGAGATTTATATCAATTTACTGTGACTTCAACTGGTGCAACAGAGTGGGCTGAGATGTATTTTTGCTAAGAACAGCCACACCGGGAGATACATGAAACATCCAGTTGTATGTGGAACATTCAACAGAAATCTACAGGTTCAGCGAGTGAGGAGGTCTGACAGAGATCTTTAGGAGGCAGAATAATCAGCTACTGGTGCCCTATGGAGGCAAAAGGATAAAAACCAAGCCAAATCAAGAAACCCTGTGTGTTATCATAGACATTAATAATGCTGAAGCAGATTGGGATACAGTCAATACTTAACGTAAGGAAGAACTAGTAGTTAAATAAATGCCATACTCATCACTCATGGCTCCTCTCAAGGATCAGAACACAGTAACTGCCTTCACAGAACAGCAACAAGCTCTGATGTAGAAGATCTTTATTATAGATTCTTATCTAATGGCAGTGACTGAAGGTGGCAGGCAGTATGTGAAGGGAAGATGAGTACATAATGGGAATACAGTTCCCCAGATCCCAAGAGGAATAAAAACCTGTAGCAATTGAGGTAAATCAAAGCTGTATGAAAAGAAATGCTCAGCTCATTTAGATGCAAATACATCCTGACACCACTATGCAACACCTCTAAATAGTATTGCACATCCAATATTACTTCTATTGTGCTGATGAATGCCTGTCTTCTCTGTAATAATGTTCTCTTTGGTCTACATGCTGGGAAAGAGTTCAGGCATATTTATATTCAATCAAAAAAACTTCATCAGCACAGTGAGATGAACAAAGATCGTATCCATAAGAGGAGACTGACCTTTTCATATCTCTATCTGTGCACATACGCATGACCAGGAATGATACATAATGCCTGAAAGCAATTTCTGGTCAATCTATCCAAGTTTTTTTGTTTTTTTTTTGTTTGTTTTTTTTTGGGGGGGGGGGGGGGGAGGTTCCCCCTACAGTTAATATTTTACTCACTAAATACTTAAATTTGTATTGCACACAGAACTCTGTGCAGACTTGGTGGTCAAGTAATGAAGGAAAATAGAAAATGTTAAATCTAGTACATTTAAAATAAATTAATTATATTTTCACAGAACTACATTTTGATCTAAATCACCATCCTTTATGAAACATGCTTACTTCTTTACTGATGCACAGCACTCAGTCACCTGCAAGGAGATGGCCTGCTCATCACAGAGACCTGACAACAAATGTGTGCATATTACAGGACTTTGACCCAGGTTATTGCATGTCAGACACTTCAGAAACCATCTATCTCCATGTTTTTCACTTAAAATTTTTGCAGCAACTCAAGGAAGGTTATCCTTCAGTGAAGGAAAATCAAATCACCAATTTATTACTTTGAAATAGATGGTTCATGTGTCAGAACCTGCACACTTCTTCCCAGGAGCTTCCTGATCTGATTTGTCATTCACCATCTAAAAGCAGAACCTTTGCACTTAAACTGAGCAGTACAAGTTAACAATACTCTTGGTACAACCGTTTCAGCTTGAGCAATGAAGGACTCAGAAACCAGAAATGGCCTGACAAGGTGCTGCTGGCCCGTATTGGTTAACAAGGCCCAATTCTTAAACTCAGCAGTCTGTAGGAAGCTATCAACTTCTAATTTGCAGCAAGTACATTAACTGGGGGCAATTCTACTTTGTTAAGACTGGGTAACTGTAATTTTACAGAAGTAGCATACCATGTTGGAAAGCAGGATGACAAAATCTTGAGACAAGCATATTTCCTAACAGAACTTTGTATTCCATTACTACATGCTGAATAACTATGTTGACGTAGGGTCAAAAATATAGGTCTGTATTCTAAAACTGCACACTTCAGAATCACAAATTACTACTATGTAGCTCTAAGCAGTATGATAGTAAACATGGTTAGAAGCGGGATCCCCTGGGAAACTATTTTTAAGCACACAGGAAAGGAGCAGAGCTGCAAGCTCTTTAAGGATGATTTTCTGAGTACACAAAAGCTCTCCATCTCCCATCATAAAAAATCAATTGGGAGGCAGAAAACCGGCATGACTGAGCAAGGACTTGCTGGTCATACTGAGGGATAAAAAGAAAATGCACTGGAAATAGAAGCAGTGACAGTGGCCTGGGAAGAATACAGGGATGCTGTCCAGACATGCAGAGATGGGATGAAGAAAGCCAAGGAACAGATGGAACTGAACTTGGCAAGGGATATGGAAAAAAAAAAAAAAAAAAAGTTTCTACAGGTATATTGGTCAGAAGAGACAAATGAAGAAGAACGTATCCCCTCTGATAAATGAGAAGGGAGAACTGGCTTCCATAGACACATAGAAGGCTGGGGTACTCAAGAAGTTCTTTGCCTTGGTCTTCGCTGCCAGTCAGGCATGTCACACATCTCATGTCTCTGACACTCTAGGGGATGCTGTGGGGGAAGCAATATCCCTCCCACGGTAAGAGTGGAGCAAGTCAGAAGCTGACTCATGAGACTGAATGCGTGCAAATCTATGGGGCTGGCTGACATGCATCTCAGGGTCCTTAAGGAGCAGGATGATGTGGTTACTAAGCCATTCTCCATCATATTTGAAAAGTCACAGCTCTCAGGCAAAGTTTCCAGTGACCAAAAAAAGCGAAAGATCACTCCCATTTTTAAGAAAGGAAGACCTAGGGTACTACAGGCCAGTGGGACTCACATCTTTTCCTGGGAAGATGGTAGAACAGATCCTCCTGGAAAAGATGTTAAGGCACATTCAAGAAGAGGAGGTGATGCAAGGCAGCCAGTATGGCTTCACCAAGGGCAGATTATGCCTGACAAATCTGGTGGCCTCCTACAGTGGAGTGACAGAATCAGTAAAACAACTTGTGTCTTCTGATAAACAACTTGTGTTTTCTGATGTTTTCTGATTTTTTCTGCCTGGACATGTTCAAGGCCTGTGACATGGTCCCATACCACGTTCTTATCTCTAAATTGGAAAGATAAGGATTTGAAGGCTTGGCTACTTGCTGGATAAATAATTGGTTGGACAATGGCAGCCAGAGGACTGTGGTCAATAATTCTATGTCCAGGTGAAGGCCAGTCAGAAGTGAGTGTTCCCAAGTGGTCAATCTTGGGACCAGTACTCTTCAACATCTTTATTAATGACATAGTGAGATCAAGCTCAGCCTCAGCAAGTTTGCTAATGACAGCAAGCTAAGTGGTGCAGATGATACAAGGAAGGAAAGAAGGAAGAAGGAAGAAATGCCACCCAAAGGGAACTGGAAAGACTCAAAAAATGGGCTCACAGTAACCTAATGAGGATCAACATGGGGAAGTGCAGGGTGTTGCACCTGGCTCGTAGCAATCTGAAGTGTACACGCAGACTAAGAAATGAACTCCTTGACAGCAGGGTAAAGACTTGGGGGTCCTGGTAGATGAAAAGCTGGACATGAGTCAGCAGTGTGTGCTTGCAGCCCAGAAGGACAACTATACCCAAGGCTGCACCAAAAGAGGGGTGGCCAGCAGGGAGAGTGTTTGAACCCCTTCTGCTCTGTCCTCATGAAGCCCCATCTGGAGTACTGCATCCAATCCTGGGGCCTCCAACGAAAGAAATTTGTAGAGCTGTTGGGGCAAGTCCAGAAGAAAGACATGAAGATGATCAGAGGGCTCAAGCACCTCTCTTGAGCGAGCAGGACTTGCTCAAACTGGAGAATAGAAGGCACCAGGGAGGCCTCTTTGTGCCTTTTCAGTACCAGAGACAATCTTATTAAACAGGAGAGATACCAACTTTTTGTGTGGTCTGTTAGTGATAAGACACAGAAGAATGGTTTTAAAATAAAGGAGAGGAGATTTAGGTTAGATGTTAAGTGGAAATTCTTTACTCAGAGGGTGGTGAGGCACTGGATATAGATGCCCCTACCCTGGAGGCATATAAGGTTAGGTTAGATGGGGCCCTGGACAATCCGATCTAGTTGGTGGCAACCCTGCCCAAGGCAGGAAATTGTAACTAGATGATCTTTAAGGTCTCTTCCAAACTAAACTACTCTATGATTCTGATTCTATAAGTGTAGTACAAACAAGGCTGAGGGTTATCTAAATCACCAAACTTCCATATTTGTGCTCCTGCTCACAGAAATCGAGTTTTTTAAACAGTCCTGTCTTAAAACAACTGAAATTGATTCCTTGAAAAAATATTTGTACATGTATCTGTCATCTGGATATTATATTTGGACAGCAAGATTTCATAGCTGTCTGCAAGAATTATTAGACACAAATATATTTTAAGAGTGCATCTCTCAAGAGTGCCAATTTTAGCAGAGTAGATAACTCTCTTAGTAAATAAGTTTTGCATGTCTCAAGGTTTTTTCTTCGTAATATTTACATGAACAGTAATTCTGAGCAAAAAAAAAAAAAAAAAGAAAACAGAAGGGATAAAATACTTGTGTACTTCTTACAGAGATTGTATTTATAACTCAGGCCTACATTTCTCACCATTCTAGCTTCATGTTAAAACTTTTTAGAAGTGAAATATCTGCATAGATAATACAAGGTGAGTTTTTTAAATAATTTTAAAGGTAATAAAATAAAACCCACCAACTCCACTGAACCTAAGTTGCGTTTCTTAAAGGATCTGAGATTTTATCATGCTTGAGGTAACTTTTGTTTAGAACAAAAAAAATCAGTAACTAATAACATGCCAGTAACTCATCTAATGGCATTCTCTCATTTCCAATTTTATCAAGTGCTGCTTACAGAAAACATTTGAAGTTTAGAAACACATATTTTTAACTGATAGCTCCTAAATCTCCTATTCTACTTATGATGTTTTTGGAATTATACACAGATAGAAAATAAATGTTATGGCACTGGGCAAGAATTCTCTGGCACAGCTCAAGAAACTGAACTATCATATTTTTAATGTTAAACAACAGCCAGACAGTAGATATAATCTTTAAAAACAAGCCAAATAATGGAACTTTAGCCATGACCACTTGCATATGCTAGGAAGGTCACTTTAAAACTTGTGCTTGTAAAATAGAACATCTGCATTTCACTCAAAACCTTGTAAAGCATTCTAGCATTTAAGAGAACAGAATATAACACTTCAACAAACAAAATAACGCCATTTTTACACTTGCTAAATTCCGAATTTCTGCTTTAAAAATATTGCTTTTCAGTAGACCATTAGGGAGTAAAAAACATCCATTAGGCAAGGTACTTCCCAACTGAAAGATGGTAGCATAACACTACAGAGACCCTCTCTGGAAAACAGTGTACAGCTCCACTCAACCACACTCAAGAAAGATAGAAAGTGGAAAAGGTATAGAGAAGTGCTACTGGTCAGTGGAATCAGAAAGAACTGATCTCTCCTAGAAACATCACTTTGCTTTACTCACCATGTGCAATGTTCAGATGCAAACCTGCTTGAATTCCAAATTAATGAAACCACAGTGAGACACTGAGAATTGTGTAGGAGTGCCCTAAAACGAACCTGGTGAATTTACAAGAGCAAAAGGCAGGATGCAAATGGGATATGCTTGTGCTTTGCAAACACTTCATTTGTATCAACAGAAGTAGAAAAGTTAAAGGACTGTATTAACATGGGAACAATGGAGGATGATACAGAAGTAAAGACATCTGTGAAGGCAAAGATTGTTATGAAAACTTTCCAAACTATTATGTGAAAATCTTGATAGTTATCAAAGAAATATCAGCAAATGGGCAATAAACAGTATATACAGATATCACTCCATACTTGATGAGATCTACGGACTGTTAAGACCAGGCAACACGGGCATGATGTTTTGTGAGAGGCTGTCATCACAGTATAAAGCATTTCAGGTCTGAGCTACCACAAATTCAAAGGATTCTTGATCAAAGGAATGAAAAACCTCCAGTAAAATCCATTGTAAGGGATAAGATACTAGATGACTCTCCTGGGAAGAAAGTGGTACAGTTGTTACTGTGTCAGATAGCATCCTTTAGAGGAGTGTGCATCATGCTGCCCAGATGCCTTGCGATCAAAGAGCCAGTACAGCAGAGGCTTACATGAGTGCAGAGAGGTGCCCTGGAAACTAACCTAATTGCTGACTGATGGTAAGATGCCTGGCCTCTTCAGTGTACTCCTGCAAGCCAATCTGTACATTACTTATATACTCGAGAGATGTGAATAGCACGCAATAATGCAATCATGTGAAATGAAACCATTTATTTGAACTTCAAGCAAAGCAAAGCAGAGTCGGCATCCAACACTCCTTTTCAACATAGAAAACCTAAGTTCAAGAAGAATTAGAAAACTGATCACACAAAAGAGAGCCATTAGGTATTTCAGCCCATGACATTTTTATTCTGAAAAAGAAATATTTTCACTACTGCAGGCTCAGCAGCCACAGGAGAGAGGGCAATGCAGTGAGATCCTCGTGACCCCATCAGAAAGAACTTGAACTGGTTTGGATCTGCTCTAATGCCTTTACTCAAATCATGACTTTACCATGTGAAATACGTGCAGAACAGTAAGAATGAGGTCTGACGTGAATTCAGGCATGCTGCTATTAGAGGTGACTTATCACTGGTGAGCAGTTTTTAAACACAGGAAAAGTTATTTTGGAAGTTAAGACACTGTGAAGACCCCTCCTTCCAAATGCTGCTTTAGGCTATAAATTGAATAGTGCTATAATTGAACAGTGCTATATAAACAATAGCCCTGGTTTGTACAATAGGTTATCATCGGAGTAAGTGATTACAAAACTATTTAGATAAATGGTGGGATCATAATATTTTATGCAAATAAGTTACAGAGATACCTGAAAAACCTGGTGCTGTGTAGCACTCCTTCAAGCCATAAGCACAGTTAAAGCAGACAGTAAATCACTAAATCTCATCTCAGACTTTCCAATTTTGTTGTTGTTTTGGTTTTCACCAGTTTTTGCTGACAGGTAAAAAAAATATTGCCTGAATGTGAGCAACATTTAATTTACCACCAATTTCCTTCCTATTTCTACAGCACATTCCTAAAAAGCACACAGCATTTTATTTCCAGTGCTCAGAAGAATTACTATTAAATAGTCAGACACCACCGATACTTACCATAAAAATACCATTCTAATACTTTTTGCTACTCAAGAGAATTGCAATGCATTACAGAAATTCCTCTGGAATATTTTGAAATCATCATCCATAACTATGTGCATATAGTTATACAAATATAGTTACTTTAGTATGTATCAACAGTGCTTGCATATATTAAAAAAAAACATGTATCTATATACAGAGGGACAAAATTGTGATATCACACTGAAACAGCAATGTGTATTAATTGAGTGGGATAGCAAAGATGCCTTTGAAGATGTGGAAGCCTTTCTTCAAGGCATCTTCTTTGCCTATCACCAGCATCATTTAAGAACTATAAATGATTTAAGTGCATGCAAAAATTATGTCTGAGGCACAGATCTCAATGACAGGTCCTAGAATATACACCCACTTGTTCTGAAGAATTCAAACTTGAGTTTTCTAGCACCAGGCCTTATCTGGCTCAACTCCCATATTTTCTGACTTTCGAAATGAAACAACCCATACTCCATTTCTTCAGTATTTCTCTTTTTCTGGGAAGCGTCTTGATAAAATTATCAAGCCTGAGGTTGACTGAAAAGTGTCAGTTATTGGACATACACCCTGCAACTTTCTGTCACTCATAATAAGCACAGATTTATCCATTTTAACATGCGGAAAAATTTGCATCCTATCAAATGCTATTAAAAAATCCCAACGTTCTAATGCTGTATTTACCAGTGGGAGGTCCAGTGTTTCCAACTAAAAGTGCATTTACAGAACAGCTGCTGTCATTAAATTTTTCACTGCTTTCCACAGTTTACGAGACTGCTATGTTATGAAATAACCTGCAGTGGAAGGAGTGGCTTTGGTAAATATCCCAGAGGTCCTCAGGATATAATCTTGTTTAGGCTACCTTGGGATGCAAACAAGCACTCCAGTCTAGTCAGCTAGAGAAATGATCAATTAGGGTACCTAGGATCTTCCACATATCTACCGTTTTGGATCATGGCTCTGCCTCTCAACATACAAAAGGTCATCTTCCTCTCTGAGCACTAGAGAAAGCAGAAAAGCATTAATACACACTTCTTAAGTACAGATTGATCTACACAGTGTGATTCTGCTGCACTCCTTTCCTCCTCTTAGATGTGAAGGCATCTGCCTCAAGATCACTGGTAATGTTGCAGAAAGTGCAAGGTAGAACAGATAGGAATACCTACAGCAGTGCCCAGCAAAGGTAATATCTCCACATTGCATGCCAGTATTGGCCAGAAATTGACCCACTGATTCCATTAGTCTCAGGTGCTCTTCAGCAATATGAGAAACACCAAGTTGATCCAACATTCCAGGAAAATTGAAATCAAATAAACCTAGAATTAAAGGCAGTCATTTCTAATGCCTCACTTACACACAGATATGGAATGAGGTGTGTGTGCATCCACTTTCTCTTAACATGATATTGAAAATGTCTTCATACTTAAGATGTACATTCTTTATTTGCAATTGTAAAAGATTTTTTAATTAGTTTTTTTTTTTTTTTTTTTTTTTTTTTTTTTTTTTTTTTAAGAAAAAGAATGAGAACACTTGAATCATTTCTAGGGTGCATTTTTCTAAAGCTAACTGTTAAGAAAATGACTTTCCTAAATTTAATCAGGCACAAAAAATAAAAAATACATTAATATCTGCCAAACATACTCCAAGTTCTCTGTGCTCATTTCCCAGGCTGAAGCAACGTGCAGCATTAACAGTATGGCCAGCCTTTCAATATGGAATGACCCTCTAAGCCCTGTATCTATCAGCTATGCTCTGACATTACAAAACACACTTTAAACCGTGCTTCATGTTCATTACTTAGCAACTGGACCTCTGCTGTAAGTACTGCATCCTTATTTACGCATGCACATGCACATGCTGGTGCATCTTTCATAAAAGTACAAAAAGAACAAGGATTAAGGGAAGCTATGATCATGTGCTATAAAATCCTAAGTGGCACGAAAAAAGATTCACAGGGAACAAGAGCCTTCTGTCTCTTTCAACACAAGAATTAACAGGCAATCAATGAAATCAGCATTGCAGGTTTAAGTTAAGCAAAGGAGACGCTCTTTGAAGAAGGCACAGTTATACTGAAGAATTTCTTCATGCTGTGCTGCCAACATTTTAAATCAAGAAAAAGGGGAGAAAATCTTCATTTGGAAGCAGGGAAGACTGATCGGTTATTAAATACAAGCTCAGGAAACTCTAAACCACAAATTTCTGGATGCTCAAAGGGCATTCTGGGTAAGTATTCTCAAATACTTGCCTGCTCCTTTTACTCCTCTGTTGGCAAGTGCTCTCACGTGCTATCAGAAAGTGAATCTGATGTTAGACAGACCATTGTTCTGACCCAATATGACCTGCTTTACATTCTTCATCACATATATTTATGGCAATGACTCCAAAGTCAGACTAATGTGACTGCAAATAGAATTTGGGCCTTCATTTTGTCATTACTTCCTTTTCTGAGCATAATAAAGGAAAGACCAAGGACTGAAAAAATGAAATTATCCGTCATCATGACTCTGTTGCATGTATCACAAGAAGAGCTAAATCTGATAATTTTATATATAGAAAAATAGAGGGTTTTTTTTTCCCAGTGGTAAAAATTATCATTCGTTAGTGAAGAAAATTGCATATAAACCTAAATTTATTCAGATTACAGCCCAGTCACTCAGACATGACAATTGAATAAGAGGCATTAATTAATAAGGAAAAAACAAGCAGAGTATTCACTGATACTGTAACATTTAGATATTCAGAGGGGGGTGCATATGCGCGCCAGGAATATCTGTGTGCATTAGTAGTACATTTGAGTTAACAGGCAGAAAACACACCTGTGTATTTCCAGACTGATGAACAGTCACATAGCACTCACAAAGAAATGCTACTGAAGTTTGCACACCTGTTTTCCAAATCAAACAAAAATAACCCAGTGGCTTAATTTGAACAGAAATTGCACTGCTTTATTGTCTCGGCCCAACTGAGTGATACTCCAAAATGCATGCACGTATCCTCCCATTCTGGGTCACGTGAATCATCTCCTCCTGAGGAAGCATGCTAGATACAATGATGTTTTGTTTCTCAACTTACAAAAGCATCGTCCTCATGCTGAGTTACAGAAGAATGTAATTAAACGATATGTCACTAGAAGAAAGGCTACGTACATTTTCTACCACAGGAATATTTTCTAAAACCACAGTTTTTTGATCGTTTTGGTGTGGACTGGCTTTTTCCTGGTGAGTAAAGACGTGCCTACTGAATTTAGAACATAGTTTCTCAGCCTGAGCTGTAGATTCCCAGGCTGCATAGTTGTGGTCAGATAACTCCTCCACGGGGCGTTCGGAGTTTCCTGAGTATGGAGGGAAAAACGAATTAATCTGACTCCAGTGTTTAACTCATTTGCAAGACTCAGATTTCCTGTTCTGTAAACATAAAGGTTTTGCAAAGAGTGTGTAAGAGCTTCCAAGATGTATAGCTATGTGAGTGCTAAAGATAGGGAGCCCCATTCTTCTTTCTAGCTATAACTGCCAAAGCTCTGTGGATTTCAGCAGTATTATTACCAATTCAAATCTGTTCCAAGTCAGAGGAAAGTCAAGAACAATGTGTGTTTATGAAAAAAGGCCAATTCTTGTTTGGCTGAAGTTCATAACCCGAAAAGAACCCAGTAATTCCAGTGTTCTTCAGCCTAAATGCTGGCTATGTCTTTCACTTACCAGCATCTGTTCTGTGGTGCAGGGCATTAGGAGCATGGAGATGGATATATTTGCTGATTATTTACATTGCAACTTTCAAAGGCATAGGAATGTTTTAATCATAGTTGAAGTTACAGTATGAAAAAAATTAAGTCAATCTAGAAACTAAAGCAGCACTTGAATAGGGAAGTAAAATGCCATGGCAAGGTCTATTTGAGGTGATAGGTAGAGAAGAAACATGATTATATGTGCCATAAAATTTGTCTAAGCTAACTTAAGTGGTTAAGAAAGGTGCTGAGCTAAGATCTTTAGGAACAAAGGAACATAGCGCTGACCTAATTCCTTTCCATTAATCAACGCAGAGTCCCATTCACTTCCAGGAGAGTAGAATTATGCTAAGTTAAGCACTTCTGAAAACCTCCGAAGAAATTTTTGTGTATAAATTTGGCAGATGTGGTACAAGCACTGCCTATGAATATCCTCTTCACGGTGACCTACATCATTTCAGGAGAAATACACACGTGTGGGAAAGGGCACTTGGATTTTAATATCCTCAGGATTACTTGATATTCTTTTTTCAAGAATGGCTCCAACTAATGCACTCCATGTTTGCTAGTGAATATCTAAAAACAGGAACAGTATCATAAGCTACCAGAAAGTTCTCAGATAGGAGCATGACATTTTTTAGGCTGGACAAGATTATGAAGTCTTCCCATCTCCACTGTCATCTCAATCCATCACATTAGATGTTATTTACAAAGCTGCTCACTGCTTTAGCCGTAACTGTTAGAAAACTCAAAAGACCAAATCATCTGCTGCTTCAGATTTTCTAGAACTTAAAGTTAGCACCTTGCTATAGCACATTCATTCCCGAATTCAATGTTCCATCTCACAAAAAAATATCTGGGTTTGGAAAACCACATTTTCATTAAAAGAAAAGAAAACAAAACAAAATCTATAAAACCTACGACAAACAAATAATTTAGCATCTCTACAACGCCTTTGTTTTCCTTAACCACTATTCTTTAAAGAATGAAAGAATATTCTGCATTGATAAAAACTGTACCTAGGAGGCAACTCCAGCAAGAAAACTATTGCTCCCTTTAGGAGAGTGAAAGGCAGCTCATGCAAAACAACCACAGATAAACAGGTGAGAGGATAAGGATGGTACAGCTTTGCTGGGCATGTGGTTTTGCTTAGAAAGAGCTCTGTTGGTGTGACTGACCTGCTTAAAGAAAGGAAACAAAAGAGAGGCACTGGCATCTCTAATTTACAAATCTGAACTTAACCACCTTTCACGTGTTCCCAGCTATAATTTTTCATTGTAATTTAACCCAGGCTTGTTATTGATTCAGCTCAGCATTGGACACACACTGTGCACAAGTACAGGGTGAGACAGTAAACGCTTTAGCAAGACAGCAAGGAGCATTCACAGAGGAGCACTCCTCACAGACACACTTGGTTGTGCCAGATTCTTCTGTGGGATTTCCTTTTCCTTGGAGACAAACTGTCTATTTAACTCTAGAGCAGCCACTCTCTGCTCCTTTCACAAGCTTTTATACTTGGCTCTGTTCTGTGGGAAAAGTTTCCCTTTCACATTTCAACTCAATTGTGATTGCTCCCTGTGTTTAAGCTTCTGCATGATGGAGAGATGAGAAAAATATCACACAAGAAGCAAAATTATTTTCTGTATTTCTCTCAAAGAACAAAACCCATCAGAGTCTATTGATACAGCCTTGTCCAATCTAAGCTGTGTGGCATATACTCTGTAAAGCAATTATTGCATCAGAGTAGCCAATAAATGTTTCTTGGATTTAGACAACTACCAACACTGACTAAATATTTCCTCAGTGTTCACACTCCTGACACAGGTAATGAGGATGTCTAAAGGAATTATTACATATAAAAAGCAAACCCAGAGAAGACAATTATCATAATAACATGATTAAAAAAACTTTCTTGATAATCAGCTGCTAAGTAGCCATTATACTAGAAGCCATTACATGCTCTTTTCAAGAAACTGTCTTTGCTGGAACTTCCAACCTTCCATGGCCTTTACAACAGACCAGAACTGCAAATAAAAGATGGTAGTGAGATCCCCAATCCTTACGATAGCACTGTACGCCAGTTTCAGCACTGACAGAAGTTCAGATCCTCAAAGTTATTTAGAGAACTAGCTTCTCTTGAGTCAGTAGGCAAATTCAGACTTAAAAGCTTACCAACAAAGCAGATTTAGAAGTCTCACTACAAATATGCTGTACAGGGCTCTTCAGGACAGTTGCAAATGCCAAAAATAGATGTGCATATAGATTTCATTAATATGTTTTTCATACTCTACTAGTATAAGCCAACTCACGTGCTACTAAGATTCTCCTAATTAATTTTCCATGTTCTGTCTGTAACATTTTTCAAGAAAATGCCTGAAATAAGCACACAGAAAAAATGAAAATGATGCATAGATCATGCACACAAGCATCATCTTTTCAGTGTTGTGTTTTTGTGGTTCCAAATGCAAAGAGAGAAATAAATCAACTATTCCTACAGGACTACCTAGTTGCATATCAATTGCAACATTTTCAGCATGAAAATAAAAGCCAAAAAAATCACTATTAGCCCAGACAAGTACACTCAAATGCAATGAATCTGCATGTTTGAACTGATTCCACAGATGACCAAAAACATGTATGAAGTAATCTTATCAGTCAGCAGCTCCATACTATTATTATTATTTTTTTTTTTCCCAATAAATCAAAGTGTAAGGAATTTTGCTAATGATGGACAGCTTAGAGGAAAGTCACTGAATGTAAGAGAGTGGAAGTAGTCAAAATCTGCATTGGGTGCTTATGTGAGAGAAAACCAAAGAGGAAAAGAGAGTGCATATGTTCAAGAGAGCCTAGATCTGATGGTAGGAGGCTAGGATTGTCCCCATCCCACTGGATGGGCAGCCATCCACAGGCTTCTGCTCACCCCTGCAAGCATAGCACTGCTGTTCTTCTACTGAATCCTTTCCTGTCTGCTTTGCACCATGCTGAACAGCATCCAAGAGAACAAAATGAGAGATTCAAACACGTTTAATGGTGTTTTTCCCTGCATAGGGTTACAGCAAGTATTAGCCTTGACGGGACAAGTTTTCCAACAGAGATGGGACTTGGAGCATCAATCCACCAGAGTTTAACCTTCTTCCAGAGGCAGCACTGAAACAAAATCAGCCAAAAGGATGTCCAAATGCTATAAAAATGAGGGAGGTGGCTGTATTTAAACATCAATAAAATGAGCATATTTTTCTCAAGTATCCACAAGATACTTCTGTTAGCCAGCATGGGTGGGGGTTCAGTTCTGCTTTTTGTTTTTTAAATAAGATTCTGGATTTCTATGAGAAAAACTATATCGTGTTAAAACTGAGAAAGAACTTCTCTTTCCGAGCAAGACCTCTCTCCAGGAAAACATCACAGAATACACCGACATTTCAGTATACTTTTCCTCGCTACTGGAGAAGGCCAGTGCAAAGAAAAGCTGGCCAACACCTTGTTCACCTTCATTCAAAAGCATTCATGTCTGAACTAAGATTTTTGACGTTCACTGAGCATAGATTTCTGTCTTTTCCCTGGCAGTCCCCCTGTTTTGGAATGTAGAAGAGAAAATAAAGAACTTTGACTCTGTTTTGCAAAGGAATAGCATGCAAACATTTTGTGTAATTTCTTCACACTTAAGTCTTTTTTCATGAGACTGCCACCACTTACTACTAATTTAAGCAGTTGTCAGAACAAAACTGCTCTGGATAAATTTCCAGAAATTCTTCTTCCACCTCTTTTTTTTTTTTTCAGAGCTCATTGAGCATCCACTGTTAATTCAGACACTGGCAGGTAGCGGTGTCTTTTAGTCCTGTTACACAACTTGGCTTCCAACACCTGCAAAAGCTAACTTCTTTCTCCAGATAGACTTGCTTTCCCAGGCTCCTGACTTCTCAGCAATGTGAGGTACTTTGTGTAAAGCTGTCTCAGTTTCCGTTGAATCCGTTTTTCTAAAAAGTTCCTGATTTTTTCAGAGATAAGAAAAGTCAGTTGTATATTTATCCTGAATTATCAAACACGCTACAAAGGACCTATCTCAGATTCCAGGCACCATGGCTAAATATTAAAAATACAGTCATCCTTATGCAAACAAGAAGTATACGTGCCAGCCTCCTCGAAATCACAAATGGCTCCAGTCACAGAACCCCCAGAAAACAAACCTCATATTGTTGAAAAGTAAAGGCTTAAATCATCAGTACTCCTTTAAATTGAAATGTTCACGTGTTGTGATTATTTATTAGTTGATTTGTCTCTGTTTTCATATTACCCATTTGTTTTCACTGTTCAAGACTCTAGGCTAGTGTCATTTCTACACAGACAAACTCAGGCAATACTTAGGGCTTGCAGTGACTCTAAGACAAGGCATTTCGAAAGTACAAAGCTGAGCCTATTTTCATCAGCCGACACACTCTAGAGCCCAAAGACACATGATTATGCCTTTGGAAAGGCAGCAGCTGGAGCACATGATAATCATTTCCCGTAACCCCGCAGCCCCTTGCTTGTGAGCAAAGGATGTTTCCAGAACCAGAGTATTTCACCTTGCTGGATGCTTGCTGCAAGATGCAAAGCATGGCTCCTGCAGCCTCTCCTAACAACACATGCCAATGCCCTTCAGGCAATCTCTAGCAAATATTCTTTCAGAAAATCTTGTACAATTCTATTTATACTCTTAAAATAAAGGTACAGGAAAAGCCAAACTGAGACTTCTCTCCTTTATAGACCTGTACATTCCAAGGCAAAGGAGCCCAATGGAGACAACTACATAACTCCTTCCCAGTGAGCCAGGATAAGGCATTGCCAGCTCTCTGCCACTGCAGTGCTCTGGACCTAATAGCTCTACTCCAAGGCAGTTGGAAATTGGGAATCAGAGTAGAACCTCTTGCATAAGACATGGCCCTTGGAGAACACAGATCACAGGGCAAACAAGGCACTGGAACCAAAGGACGAAACAGTGAAATACGCAATCCAAAAGCCTACAAAAAACAGGAATAAAACAAACTCTTGGAAATCTCACAGCTCAGAAATGACACACAGCTCAATTAAACTAGTAATTACACAGTTGCTCTTACCTTTGCCATCTGCGCTTGCACGCCATTTGCTTTGAGAGATGCTACTGCTTTCTGTGCTGCTGCTGGGCTGTCAAAATCTACAAAACCGTAACCTAAAAAATAAACAATAAATACATATTATCATTAGCCATGAGCTGCACATAGATCAAGATTTAATTGCTTAAGGAAGACCTTTCCTTCTCTTGCACTGTCACGGTTTTCTGGTAGCACTTCCACTACCAGCAGCCATCACTCCTCTGTTTCTCTTGGCTTTCTTCCTGCCTTCTTTAGAACTAATTAGTCCTTTCCTGTCCTAATGAGATCTAAAGAAATGCAATGACTTGAGGCTTCAAAGGGAAGCAAGGTGTGCAGGAGAGGGGACAAACAGCAGCCCTTTGCCTGTCCTGATAGGAAAGTGGGACACTTTCCCTGTCAGAGCTCTGGTGCAGTGGGTTCTTGCCCTATTTCTTCCATAAGAAGAGGCACAGTCCTTGCCACCTGCCCAGGTGAGCAACCACCATCTCCATTCTGGGCAGCTGTCCCCATTTCATGTTGCTGCCTGCATTCATTTTGTGATACAAGTTTACATAGAAATGGTCTCTGCAGACAATGTGCCCTTATAGAAAACTGCTATAAAAATCTACAGCTTGCAGTGCTTTAGATCATGAAAAAACAGCCCTCCTTCCCTGTTCCTTTAACCAGACAAGGATGAAGCTTTGTACGAGGGTCTTAGGTCTCTACAACCAGCTGGAGCCTGGTGTGTGGGGCAGGGAGCCCACAGCAGACCTCCAGCAGGTGGGCGCACTCAGGAAACCTCTGAACCTGTGCTGGGCCAGCATCCACCAGATAGCTGCAGAAGATAGTAGGATAACCACAGCTTGCTCATACTCCATTCCTTTCACCTCGTCACCTGGCTCCACCAGGAGCTGCTTCGGGCATTTGTTTAGCATTAACTTAGAGAAGGTGCATCTTACAGATTGACAAGAAGTGGTTGTCTGCAATTGGTAAGGAATGGTCATCTGCTTTTAAGTGGCTTTACTACATCAGTATTTGAAGTTCAGCTTATTAACCACTCCTATCTTCTTTTCTTCCTTCACTGTATCCCTCCCCATTTTTTTCCTCCACATGGAAGACTGGCATGCTCACACAGAAGGACTAGTGCTGTTACGCCCCTACTGGACATCAGCCCTGAAGTATTATTGTTTACCTAGCGACACAAAGATGGGCAAAGAGGACACAAAATGAATTTTTAACAACTTCTAAGCACTTAATGGCACTTAAGTCTTGCACATAAAGCTTTCAGCAGACTTTGGAAGACTTAAAAATCTCACCAAGCATCACAATCCATCCAGGGAACCCTTTGAAAACCTGAGCCTACATCCCACTAAGCAACTGAGACACAGGTAGGCACATGCTGCTCAGCCAAGCCGTGTTTGGACTCCACCTCTCCCCTGGAAGCCGTATGCTTGAAGCTGAACTGCCTGAAAGCTTTCATAATATTAGCACAAGCATATTTATAGTATCACAGCTCCTTTGCAGACATCTCCATTTACTACGTCAACACATATAATACAGGAGGCAACCACAGATATGCTTTCCTGCTGTATCCATTTTTCTCTTGCCAGCCTTTCTTCCTCCTCATGTGAGGCCTCATTGCCTTCCTCTGTGTGCCACATCTGCGCATGAGAATGTGTGCTTGCAATCACCTTGCCCCAGGTTATAAACATCTCTCTCTACTCCTTTGGTATGTATGCATTACCAATGATGAGATAATTTTGTGTGTATGGATTTTTGTTGTTGTTGGCTTAAATCTTATTTGCGAAAGAAAATGAAAAAGAAATTAGAAAAAAAAAAAGCACCAAGATTGTTAAAGAAAATGCTGACAAAGCCTATGAAGATGCTGAAAAGCACTACTTCGATATCAAAGTCAGATCTGAACCTTTCTCCTCAATCTGTTTTTCTGTTGTTCTTTTTGGAGTACTTTGGTGTGTTGTTTTTGTTTTGTTTTTGTTTTGTTTTTGTTTTTGTTTGTTTGCTTTTGGTAGGGCATTACTACAAATTGAGGGAAAGTCTGAACAACTGTGTATTGGACAGCATACCTAATAAGCTCTGTCATAACAAGCGCACTGGAGTTTGGTCAATCGGGAGAAGGTTGCTTTATCTATTCAATTTCTCCCATTTAATTTTCCCTTTTTTAAAGCTACAGAGCATACCACCTGGAAACCAGCCTGTTCTCCATGGCAGGTTGCTCTGCCTTGTTCTTCAAGCTGCAGAGCTACAGAGAAACTGATGCTGTTTTGAAGCAAAAAACCTCTGCTACAGAAGAGCAAGAGATCTCTCTGGCTTCCTTAGTGCCTCTGCCCTATGGGAGGGCAGCAGATCAGAGGCAATTGCAATATTGCTGAAGGAGAGATCCTGTCAAGAAGCCAGAGCTGCCAAATGGGAAACCTGAAACGCATTGGGAAGTCATGGGGTGGCTTGGATCAAACACAGCGCAAATGATTTTTTTTAGGGTAGCAAAGTGCTCTTCTCAGGACATAAAATTTCTTTTTATTTCTCACTGAGTTCATTCCAGAAAACTTGGAGGTGACAGTGCAAGAATAAGCTAACACTTCCCTTAAAAACAGATAACAGCATCGGAATTTGACTTTTATCATCAGTGCACAGCACACTATTCATGTATGCAGTAATAGAAGGGAAATGATTTTTTAATATAAATTTCTAGGCAGCACAGTAAGTATTCTCATCTAAGTTACTATTGCTTGTAAATATAAACTGAATTATTGAAGAGTTTTCTGGTGTTGTACTGTAGGGATCAGGCACATCTAGCAATGGATTATTGAAGATTAACATCAGTCCATAATGTTTAAAGCAGTGGATCTCTCCTAAACATTTATTCAATAGGCACAAGTGGCTAAGATATCCATGTCATAGATCCAACGACAGTCCCAAGACAAAAATCTTGCATCTTCAGCTGGCCATTATGCATTCTGGCATTAATACTACTTGCATCACTGCAAAGCTGCTCTTTCTCCTTCCCACAAGCTTAATTTCCATTCCAAGCATCTTTCTGGCCCTCCCTGCTCCTGACACATCTCTCCACCACACACAGAACATCAGGACAAAATCACTCCATGGCTGCAAAGCACTCCAAAGCACATCAATCTGCTGCAGAGGAAGCCAAGTTCCCAGGCTGCTTCAGCATTCAAGTATCCTTACAAGAACTTTGTAGTGCTATGGAACAGAAAAACAAGCATGTTGCCTTTCTGCACAGTTTATGGTCTTCCCTATAGATGTCTATAGGCTACGCTGATGATCTGTACTTGAGTTTTTCATTTGTTTAGAATCTTACTTCATTTTTATTTTGTTGTAGTTGTTGTTTTGGGCAGTGAGGAAGTAGCACAGGTTATATATATACTTACATATATATATATATATATATATATACACAAGCAAACAAAAATATGTAAATATGTATTTATGTATGTTTATTTTTAATGCGACTTTCAGGGTTGATTGAGTTTAGACAGCAGCTAAGGGTGGGTGCTGTGACATTTCCTCCTGATCTCCCCATAGCAAAGATGAGCATCCAAGATGCAAGAGCCCTGCCCTTTGGGCCAGGCTAGGATGTACCCTGGCCCCTGGCCAGGCTGTGCTGGCTGCCCTGGCAGGTGCAGAGCCAGCTCTGGCCACTCAGGCTGGGCTTCCTGCTCAGCCAGCCGTTCCTTGGCTCTCCTGGGACGAGACAGCGCGCGGGCTGGAAATGTCCTTTGGGACAGATTCAGACTGGGGTCTGCCAATTGGATGCTGTTGCTGTAAGAAAATGTCTGCACTGCTTCTCCTTGTCTGAAAAACAAATGCAGAACCTACCAGCCCCACTCTCTCCTATCTTCAAATTCCAGTGCCTGGCTTTGTGTTTTGTTTCTGGTGGTTGTTGTACGTTTTTTTTTCTCTTATTATTTTGATCACTGCCTCATGAATGTTCTCATCTATGGACTATCTTTTCCAGTTCTTGTGCAGAACATCATGTAAAACACATGCAGCTTCTATGCCACGACCTCCAGATTGCTCGCAAGAATCAATCTCCACCACAGGAAACCAAAATCAAAACTATTTCCTCTTTCCTTATGAGGCATCCTGCCCTTTTCCTTTAAGATCACAAGGCACAAATAGGGAGAGCTACATTATCACTTGCTACTGGGAGAGTCAGAAATTGAACTAATTACCAATGCAAGTCCCTTAGATGAAGAGCACTTACAGTGCAGGTGAGTTTGGGTACATTGATTCTGGGATCACACACACAGAATCACAGAATGGCTTGGTTTGGAAGGGACTTCAAGGATCATCAAGATCCAACTCCCCTGCCACAGGCTGGGATACCAACCTCCCCATTTAATACTAGAGCAGGTTGCCCAGGGCCCCATCCAACCTGGCCTTGAACACCTCCAGGGACGGGGCATCCACAAGCTCTCCGGGCAGCTTGTTCCAGCACCTTACCATTCTCATAGTAAAGATATCCAACCCAAATCTTCCCTCCCTCAACTTCAAACCATTTCCCCTTGTCTTGCTGTTATCCACTCTTTTAAAGAGTTGAGATCCCCAATTCTTTTGTGGCGTGACATGTACGACTAGTTTGTAAATGTGAATAGACAAAAAAAAACCCGACAACCCACACACCAGAAAACAAGACAAGACTATCTAGATTAATTGTTCGACCTTTCCTACAAGAAATAAAACGCCTGTAATTTTGTTTTGGCTTGATGCCATTATAGCTAAATAATTAAATTTCAGGAATAAAAGCAGTGATTTTGTACCTGTGGGGGAAAAAAAACAGCTAAGCGTCAGCAAGCACAAGTTTATAGCTTGCTGCAGTAAGTGCTACCTGAATACCCCAGCAGACGCTAAATGTCTCAGTCTCCTACAACCCCAGCGGCTGGGGGCCTCCTGCTCTCCATTCTGCAGCTCCATAATTAAGCTTGGCAGCAGGTTCAAATGAATTAAAACTGAATGTCACTATTTCCTCAACAAATCCCTCATCCTTGTTTTTTCTTACTTGTCAGGAGAAGACCAGCAGAACAGCAATTAGTGGTAAGCAGTGCAGTGAAAAAGAACCAAGTATACACTAATTAGGTCACTCGCCAAACACATTCATTTCATTGGCAGATTTAATCAATGTTTTCCTGAAATGTCTTAAATCTCCTATGCTAATTTAAAGTTTTGTTATTGTTGTTACTTTAAACACAGATGGGATGCCTGGAGATTTTCAATTGCTTTCCGCAAATCCATTTCAAAATAACAACCCCTCATATACTATATCATCAGAATTTAGGCACAGGTTTTAGGAAATGGCCTCTAATTTTATGCCAACATTTTTTGTGCCTGCAAATACCTGTGGGTGCAGTTTTGTGGATTTAAGTAATTGCAGGTGTGTGTAGCTCTAAGACATCAAACTCTGAATTGCCCTGACTGATCGGGTACTCAAGGGTAACACCAAATAATTTAAGGGGCTACCTGCCACTTGCTGTCCCCACAATTAGGGCAGAGTGTACAGCAGTAGCACAGATGATGGTGTGCTCCCCCAGTGGGCACAAGTTCTTCACACATGGGAGCCCCAGCGTGCAGTGACATGAGTAAAAATAAAGGAAAATGAAAATGAAAACAACAGTGAAGGCCAGGAGATGTGTGCTTTCCCAGCAGCAAGGTGTGGAACCTAAGCATGCAGCGGAGCTGGAGATCTGATGCCACTGGCAAAGCATGGGAAAGAAGAAGCTGTGATGAAGGACAGAGGATAATCTGGGATTGGGAAAGACTGCTTTACCCTGCCACAAGGCCCAGTGTCACATCTGACTCCTGGCCAGGTACTGCTTTCAATCACCTGGATTCAAGTCAAGTAGAACTCTGCATTTTACAGCAACGTGCTCACACAGAAATAAAGGGAAAGGATGGATGATGCACAGTCAGGAGATGGAGGAAATGGTATATACAAACTGGATTGAAGAAGTGTGCATGTTCTTTTAGCTAATCTTGTTTTTTTGTTGTTTATTTCTTAGAGAAGTACATAAATATACTGATGGGGAGCTTATGCATACTGTGGAGCTCTTCTGGTTCCACTGAAGTCACTAAGCTCCCTTCATCAGAAGTTATAATGCATTGTTTCCATTAGCTAGGATCTTTGTAGAAATAGAATGCATCCAGTCTGAATGGCAGGAAACATAAAATGTGTGTAAATTTCACATAAAAATGGAAATATCTCACAGTCATGTAAAGATGAAATAAAACTTGGTCAAGTGCAATTACAACAGTTCCATTATACTGAAAACTGATTTTCTTCTGCTGGAACACCAGACCATCTGGGGTTCTGCTTCCAATCAGTATATTTTTAACATAGCAAAGTTCCTACGTCTTGTTTTTGGACATCCAGAACTCTATATGTCAGACCTCAAATCCAGAACAGACAAGACGAGGGATATAATTTACATCAGGACTTCAAGAAGAATTAACTGTTTAGAAAAAACGAGACATTGATTTTAAGACAACGCTTCTTTTTTTTTTTCTTTTTTTCTTTTTCTTTATCAGTGTGTTTGTTAACATTGCTCAAAGTTTGGCAACTGAATATCACTTCCAAAGAGGGCTCTGGAAAGGAGAGAAATATCTGTCTTGGGAAGGGACAGCAGTCAAAAGTACCTGTTGAACTGGGAAATCATGAAATGAAATACATTTATCCTAAATACATTTTTATTCTTTAAGAGGTCAGCATATTTGTCTGAGTATATTTGAAGGCACCAGCACGAAGTTTCTACAGCAGTACTAATACATTTACACATATATAACTCAGCAAATATATAATAATCAGTGAGGTGGTTGTCCTTAATGCCTAGATGGAACCACTTGGATTTCATTTAAACATAAGTCAGTTTTAGCTATAAAGCTCACTTTGGCCCAGCACGTAGAGTTCTCTTAAAAACTAGCGTTCATTTTGACAATCAGGTAGTCCGCAAAGAAGCGATTACCCAGTAATTTACTATGCAATTCTCAGCCTTTGTTTTATGCTCAGATAAAGAATCAAATTAAAGTCTTATAAGCCTTGGAAAATTAGACTTACGGAGCAAAGAGGTTGAATCGCCCTTGAACACAAAATTACTGAAAACAGATTTTTCTTTCATTGTTCAGATTGTGCTGAAATATTTCTCCAGCTCCAAATGCTCCGAATAATGGTAGAATTGTCTAAATGATTACAGTATTTAAAGCCCCACTTTGTAACAATGTTCTTGACTAGAAAGTGGTGAATCCTCACATTTTAATTAAAACAGCTAACAGATAGTTAGAAAAATAATTGGAAACTGAGAGTCTTAAATGCAGGAAAGAAAAGACAGTCCCTTCATTTCAGATCACCCCCTAGAGACACACCTACATTAAGTATGCGTATACAGCTTTATCTTTTGTTTGCTTTAGTTTGATATGGAAACATGGCACAAAACTGTCACTTAGATTATATTCCTGCAGTGATTTCTTTTACTTCTTGCTTTATTTGAATCCCCTTTATCACAACAGAAATTGAGAAAAGCAAACCTGTCAGTAACTAACAAACTATTTTTAGACATCTGTTTACAAACACATTCTTAATTTGAATATTCAATTACTTTGATTTAAAAAGAATTTATATCAATGCAGGTTATTATTAGTTGCACAACTAATTAGTGATATTTACAGACAAAAACACTAAGTATGGAACTTTTGATTATCCTTTCTTATACTTTAAACTGTTAATAAATTCAAACTTTTTGCAATCTCTAACAAGTAAATGTAACAGTACGAGTAATGCTATAAAATTTTAGGTTGTGGGAAAGAAGTACTTATTAAGTAAGCAAATATACATCTATTTATATTCCCTTGGAAAGTAATTATTCAAAATCACTCTCGCAAGAATAACAAGCAGACCTTACAAAAACTCTTCATGAAATATGGTTGCAATAACAACAGCAAGAAGGAGAGGGAGGAACAGAGCAAATTTCACAGGTGCACTGATCAAGAAAGTGATATTGCACTCAAAGACCCTTGCTCACCATTTATGCTGCATTAGTGTCAATTCAGAACCATGAAGACTGGGAAGCTGAAGAAAACTCTGGAAAGTGCACAAATACAACCCCCCAGAAATCCAATAGAACTCTTTGATTACTCCTAAGAAATATGGCAAGTGTTTGAGGCCGTAAGAGTGACCCTGAATGTGAGTGAGTTCCTGCAGGTAACCAAATTACAGAATATGATCAGTGTAAACACTGAGGTGTAAGACTTCACAAGCACCTGCCAAGGAACAAAAATTATGGCAAAGAAAAGCCAAGAGAAAAGTTAAGAAATGTTTCCTTGTATTCTGCTAACAGTGCAAACTTAGATGAGTTGTACAAAGCAAATGATAGAAGTCTCATTGCTCAAGTTACCAAATGCAGGCTGACTGAAGAAGAGAACATATTGTAAATCTTGCAGGGACAAGAGACAAATGAGTTTTTCCATCATTGCCTTTAGAAGTTACTCTCTCTGCAAGACCCATCAATTCATTGTAAAAATCCAAAACCAAGATAAACACTTTTTAAACAGGGTAATAGCTCACATTTAAAATTTCTGTATACAGAAACATGATTTCATATTACATCTATTTAGTACTATAACATTTCTAATTAAAGTATAAGTCCTGTAATCATTAAGATTATTTTTACTACATTTGTTTAGCATAAGGCATTCCTTGCTGCTCAGGGGTTGAGCTGAATTTCACATACGAAGTAGCGGCCGAAGTAAGCAAAATGTTCTCCCAAAACACAAGTTCTCCAACAGCAGTGCTAAGTTCCATATTTACTTAAAAGGGAGGGAAAGATACAACAACAGTTTCTTCCCTTGACTAAAGAAATACTGTGACTCACAAGCATTAGTGTTTTGCAATAACCACAAGAAGACAGCCAGAACTTGCACTTCAAATTAAGTTCTCACTTTCAGATCCAGATCTATGATATCAATTAATAGCTTCACCAAAAACTAGACGTGAGCCTCACAGACAAAAGTTAAAAATGGTTGACTTTTTAAACAATTATTTTTCATATTTTCATATTCACTTTCCTCTTTGATTTCACAGCTGTGTCCAGATGCTGAAGTTCCAAAATACCACAAGAAAGACTATTTTCTTGGTATTTCTAGCCAGCAAGAAACACTGACACTCTCACGAGAAAGTCTGTTCTTATGAGGTTTCAAGCTCAGTTATGTAGACTCCAGAGCTTAACTTAGCTTGGATAATGTTTGAGTAAGATATGAAACCAAATCTCTTGAGATCTGTCCATCACTTATTTTAGAGCTGAGTAACTTGAGTGAAAAACCTGGTCTAGAAAAACAGCTTAGAAACAAATCATTCGGCCGTAACCTCTGAAAGCTTTCATCCTCTGTGTAGACAAACAGTTTTCTCTTCTGACTGGACCAGAGGTTACCTAAAGCTAAGCAAGTTATTTGCCAGCTGGGCAGCAAAGGGGCATGTACCCTAAGAAGCTGTAAGACTAACTGCAGTGGACTAGTTAGACATGTTAGCAGTCACGCTAAGCACTCTACAGGCGTGGCACATCATTCCAACAGTATTTATGGGACAGAAAAGGAAAAACAGAATGTCAATAGGAGTTCTGCTTTCAGTATATGTGTATTTATGGGGGAGAGCAATGAAATATTGCAGGGAAAAAAAATGAAGTCCTTGAGTAGTCAGCTTTTCCAACGGTAGACTTAAACAGTGATAGTATTCTAGGAGGCAAAGAAGGATGTCCTGAATCACGCAACATCTCTGTCAGAAATGAAATATTCCATTCTCTTCCTCTTGATGCAGGATTGCTTGGCAATCATAACATTAAGTAACTGCAAATACAAGTGGGAAGAAACAATCTGACAAGAGAAGATGCACTTGGTGATCACACGATGATTACTGTACTTTATTAAAAATAATTTTCATTTCAGTATGTTTTGACAAGAAAATAGAAAGCATCTTGTGCAGACTTCAGGAAATATTAAAATAACCCAAGGTGATGAACATGTTATTATCCAGCCTGTTCCAGAGAGATGATGCTCAAGTACTGAAATGGTTTTCATTTCAAATACATAATCATTTTCAAGACACCACACTTGAAAAATTGGATTGTATATTTGTCATACAGTAAGCAGTGATAAAGAGCACAGCAATTTATGTTCCTTATGCAAACCACTTGTAATTCAGAAAACAACTATAGTTTCTAAGAGGCAGCAAAGAGATAGCACTTTCCGAAGAAGTGAAATGTTTTTCTTCATGCCAGTTGGCCAATTCTGGCATGTCAACCTTTGCTATAAGAAACGTTTCGGATAACATGCAAAGAGCTGCTTTTCCAACTCATCAACACTCAACATGCCTGGGAGATTTAGGCAGAGAAAAGCAACATGTTGTGAATATTTCATTACATGGATACTAAGAAAAGAATCACGACGCTACCATCCTGTCAGTGCTAAAATACCATTGACTTTTTGAGCATGAGGGAAGTGTGCTTTCAAGGAATGATTTCTAGGGACGGTGCTTCTTTCATTTTTCTTTCCTCACTTCTCCTTCAAGGGAAGATCAGATCATGTAGGTATTGACATTTTACAGAAACCGCATGCCAGAGCACTGCAATCCCCAAGAGTGTCCAACCTGGATTAAGTTCTGCAGTGTAAATTCTTCTTTTATCTGTGCCCTTCCCTAAGACCCACTGAGCCCTGTGGCTCTATACCATTTTAATATTTTGGCAATGAGAGTCAGAGGGAAGTAGATTGTCACCCCTCCTTTAACCCTCACCATTACTTCTGTATGAGCAAGGACAGGGTTTGCTAGATGGGCAGCACAGAGCATAATAAGGCACAACATGCAGTTCAGAGGAAAACCAATGTAACAGAGACAGTGCAGGTTCAGTGTCCACAGATTCTGGTCTTAGATGGTATTTCAAGCAATCAGTATTTAAGTATCCCCAGAGTATGACAAATATATTGTCCATCACTATTTATAGGGTGTTTTTTTGTTGTTTTTGTTTGTTCGTGTGTTTGTTTTTCAATAGATCCTTCTGTGGTTAAATATTAGTTTCTCCCTCTGAGCCTCTCATTATATGTCTACCACATTTATCTGTAGCCTGAAGTTCAAAAAATGCTATTATTACAGTACCCTAGAAATAGATATGATTTTTCCAGGCTGAGAAAGAAAGAAAAGGAAAAGAAAAAAATTGAGAAGAAATCACATCAGGAAATCTCTGTCCAAGATCTCCAATCTATTTTTCAGATTCAAGATAATTTTACAATCTATGTAAGCTTAAGATGCAGATAAACTAAAATGTTGTCGTTTAATCTAATCTGAATTTCTGAACCTGTCAAAGTTTTCCTATAATTACAGGCCATATAACTCAAGCATATGAAAAAAAATGAGTAATTTAATGTTTTAACCTAATGTAAAAGCCTTCCTTTTTTTCCTGTGATTTAAGGTAGCTATTTAGTGTTATTTTGACTGTCAGCTTGCATTTAAAATCACCGACTGGTACAATACCCAGCAGTCACAGACTGCAGAGGTAGGAAGGACAAAAACTAGAGAGTATATTGAAACTGCCTGCATGATGGCTATGAAGCATTCAAGGTTAGACCAGGCAAAGGACAACTGCCTCTGCACAAGTACCAACATGCAGAAAGCTTTCTCACGCTGATACTCATGTCTACAACAAGCCTTCACAAGCTCATAGACCGAGTCTAAAAGAGGCATCTTTGGTCTTCCTGTAGGATGGATGACTATTACCCAGCACAAGGTGACTACACGGGGTTACACCAACGACTCAGAATTTCACTAATATAATTGTTTATATACTGGAAAGCTCTCCAGTGATTTATCCTTTTATCACCCATGTTGCCTTCAGAGGTGCATCCATTTTTTGGCTTTGGGACTTAGAGGATCATCTGTATTCAGTTTTGGGCCCCTCACTACAAGAAAGACATTGAGGCCCAGGAGCATATACAGAGATGGGCAAGGAAGCTGTGAGGGGTCTGGAGCACAAATCTGATGGGGAGCAGCCAACAGAGCTGGGATTGTTTAGTGCAGAGAAGAGGAGGCTCAAGGGAGGTATTCTGGGGAGGTCCAGATTGAATATTTGGAAAAAATGTTGTCTTTGAAAGACTGGTGAGACACTGGCACAGGCTGCACATGGAAGTGGTAGAGACACCACTCCTTCAGGTATTCAAGAAAAGCACAGATGTAGAACTGAGGAACATAGTGGGCATAGTGGGGATGGGCTGATGGCTGGACTACATGATCTTAAGAGGTCTTTTCCAACCTTAATGATTCTATGATATTATATTTGTTATTCTTTTTTCTTTACTCTATAAAAAAAACTTGCAAATTCCAGTGCACAGTTTTTCCTATTACTTCTTAAGTGGATACTTTTTTCTATTGGATTTTCCCTGTTTCTCAGACTCCAGGATCACCTAACTACCTTTCTGTATAATTGCCTTACGCTTCTCAACTTTGTGTAATGAGCAAGTATCAAGGGAATTTTAGTAGCAATATCATCACAGATGAGATGGGAAAACCAGCACCTGCCTTAGAAAGACAGAAGTAACCAGCTGTTGCCAATGAGGCTGATTGACATGTCTAAGCTGGCAACTGATAACGGTGTTATCAGCAAGGAGGTACAACACTCATGACTTTCCTCACTAGTTCTTCCTAAATGTTCAGGCATCTTTTGAACATACAAGCATTTTGTTGGTGGTCTCTGGGGAACCTTAAGGGTTAATCATTGCCATATATTGCAAGTGAAACAAAGTATAGCAGAGAACAACTTCCAACCCACAATACCTTAGAGAAAGGTATATACATGGGTCACTCTGAAAGTAATGCCTTCTATTTAATGGAAACTACAAGAGATACAAAAAAGCACAATAGAACTGTTTGCTAGAGCACTGGTTTTTTTTGAGATAGACACCACCTTTAGATACACATTTTTACCAGTGACAAACAAGAGTCTGCATGCTGTGGTTGTAAAAATCTGCACCAGAGGAGGTGACCCATGATTGCTGTCAAAACTGCTGAAACACACCACCCACCACCTCACTGTGCTCACATCCTCTGTTTGGTCTCTATAAACATTCAGCCTACAGCAAATGGCAATGAATGTCAATGGGTGCCATTTTTTCCACATGGAGAAATTCCATTCCACCTCTTTCCATCAGACACACTTTCAAGTCAGGCTCCATTCTGACAGATTACTCCTTTGCTGCCACCTGTCACATGGCACCAAAATCTAATGGAATATTGATGGGAAGGTTCAATCTCTACTGCTGTATCTCTGACATCATGTGCCAACATCAAGGCATTACTTTTGGAGCCACCCTCATATAGTTCAGTGCTTAACGACAGAACATAAATATTTATGGTGTTATTTATTAAAGTCTTAATCTTTTTTAAAATTGAAAGTGAGGGTGATTCAGAATGTTATAGTATCTCTTATTTATGAGATGCATTTAATTTAATAAAAATCCAAGAATTGTAATAACAGTATAAAGTACATGGCTGTGGTAGGACCTAAGTTTATTTTCTGATAATAGCTCCGTATCTGCTTGGTACATCAAATAAACAAGACTTAAAGAGAAAGCAGGGGTGCGTTTTGTCAGGACACATAAACCATGAAAACATATCCTATCTAAGAAGCCAAAATGCTTATAAAAAGATATTTTACATCTCATACACCATATCGAAGAACCAGCAATGTGAAATTATTTTTCAGTCTCTCAGGAAGCAGAAGTGACTCTTCAAACCCCTCTGCATCTAGGTTTTTTGGTCAGTCCCTGGGTTGATGGCCCACTCACATTCAGTGCAACAGCTGACGTGGCTGATAGGCAAGGAGTTATAGACACCAAATAGATGTTGGTGTTGTCAATGTGGAGATGTGTAAATGTTTTGAGAGTGAATGTCTGATCCCTGTCAACAGCAAGAATTAGTCAGATGAACACTCGGCATGCATGCATGTGCTTTCTCAGTGTAAAAATGTTGTACTACAAAGATTGCACACTGCTTGTTTTATCACTGGCCTTTTGCTCTCTGTCCTTACAGCTTTACCCCTCACCTAAGGCAGTCATTTCCCAGTGGTACTGGTTCCCTCAAACTGGGCTTGGAACCCTTGAACAAAATGGGGAGTGCCTCTCTAGTACTTTGTGGAGGGGCAGCTTGCGGAGGGGCAGAATAGCCTCAATCTCCCCAGCTCTCTTCCCTGTGTTGGAAGACAATATGAGGCTCTAATAGCTGACACATTTGGAAAGAGAAAGCCTATAGTATCTGAAGTTCTTAGCATCTCTCCTAAAATTAATAGGAACAGTCATAGAAGAAATCTTCACCTTAACCTGAGAGATATATTATTTTCTGATGTATTTACAAATACATGGCATGTCATACAGTGACATCACACCACCCTACTCTCTTATATATTGTTGGTGGGATTTTCTTTTTTGTTTTAACCTCTATCAGTGGCTGAGACAAACATTTCACGCAGAAAAAAAATTAGCCTTGTTTTCTGCCTTTATCTAGAGACAAACAGATGGAAGGTATCATGCGAAACATGATGGTGTGACCGAATGGGAAACAGCCTACAGTATACTGCAGCCTTTCCCTCCCTTAGGCCACACACTACAACTTCATCTAACTCTGCCTGGTTTACTGTTCTGTTTTGTCACTGAGGAGATTTGCATTTACTGCATCAAAGCATTTTTGTCATAGATAATGATGACCAATTAAAAAAAATCCCCACCAAATAGCATATTTCCAGCGCCGCTGCGTACATGCGGAACAAGTGCATTGCACTTGCTTAATGGGCTAACCAACAGAATCAAGCCTCCCTCAGGAAAGTCAACATTTCAGTACACACTAGGAAAACTGGGAAAGAGTCAGCTTCCAACCAAAAAATAAACTCCACATTTAATAGCTTAAAATGAAGCCACTGAAGACTAAACATCTGGGCTTTTTGGATATCATCCCAGATACTGCGTGTAGCACCAAAGCTCTTCATCACTGTATCCTCTTAAGAATTTGAATAAAATCCTTCCCCCAGTATACACTGCTTCTCTGCAGAACATCACAAAGAAAGTGCCTGTTGCTGTAAGATCTCGGGGCAAGGCCTGTTTTTTACTACTCGTGAGGAGAGCATTCAGAATCATAGGGCTTTGGTTCTCCTCAGGATCTCTGGGACCTGCTGTAATAGAAATCACAGTTCTGCAGCAGTGGCAACAGCAACAACCCACGTGGACCACAGAAGACGCTAATTAGAAGGGGATTATTAGAAACACTTCAGTAAATCTGTAGCACTTCTAGAAGTGCCACTGGAAGTCAATGGGATTTTCTGCTCCTGAAGAGCAGCAGGCAAAGCTAAGCACAACACTCCAGTATCCATCAGAAATCTGCTCAGCACTGAACAACACAGCATACATAGCACAGAGCGGGCCACTAACAGCACATCCAAGATATTTAGGACTCTCATCAAGATCTAGCAGTGATGTCACCAGTTGCAGGGCTACATTAGATAGGTATCCTCAGCAGAGCACTGTGCTGTGTGGCACCTCCTGCTTGGGAGCTTCTGAAAATTCTAATTCTCACATAATCTGCTTTGAGATCTCCACTTCCAACAGCTGCTGTGCTTTGCAGTTGATTCCAGATATGGTCTGATGCAAACCTGGATTTATAGGGATTGCTCAGGAATGACCACACAAAATTCTGATGCTAGTTGTGCGCAAGAGATCAGGTTAGATCAGTACATACATACAAATTCTGAACTGCTGAGAAAGAATGTATGGAACATGGCCACCGTAAAGCAACTGAACCAGCACAAAATTTCATAAGCCAGAGGCATGCAGATTATAACTAGAGCCAAACTACACAGTACAAGAGAGCCACACAAAAGACAAAAAGCATTGGATAAGGCTGAAACAGAATTATCCTTAATAGACAGTGCCTCCCTAGAGCTTTTGTGCTCACAGCCAAGCAAAACGGTTCTGTGCAGGAAGACAAGAACTGCAGACTTCTGGCATGGCTCTGGAGACACAAACAATATTAGAGACTCATTCCCATAATGGAACAAAGAGGTGAAACAGACCCCCTTGAAACAAACAGTTCCTGGCCATTGCACTATCAAAGCAAGTACAAATAAAATTGAATGTTTCATCTGAATTTTTATTTTATGTATGTGAATATAAAGTAAAATAAGACTAGCAACTTTCTTTTTTCTTTTTTTTTTTCCTTTTTTCTTTTTTTTTTTTTTTTTTCCAGGAGAAAAATGACAGAAAATCATACATCACCCCACTCCCCACCCCCCCAGCCCTTTTTTTTTTTTTTCTTTCTTTTTTTTTTAAGGAATATATTTGCATTAGGTTTCATAGTAGGTTGTTCCTTTCTTTCCTTCTTTCTTTCTTTCTTTTTTTCACCAGCCAGTTTTGTCCATTTTCTTTACAACACTGACATGATCCACTTCTGTACCTTTCAGCTACTCCTTTTCTCCCTGCTTCCAATGGTTGCTTAAAAACAAAAAGACCCATACTATGTCTAGGAAAATGGCTTGGATAATGACACTTACAGAAGTCATTTCAAAGGAATCATTCTATCCAGGATTGACAACAGGGAAAATATTTCCAGAAAAACCTGCACACTTCCAGCAAATACACAATCACATCAACAAAGGCATGGAGAGCGTGAAGACCTCATGCTCTGATAATGCTTGCTTGCTTCCTCTGTCCATGCTTTACACACATTCAGGTTTTTATTCCCCATATTTGCTGCTGTTTCAAACATATTATTCTTTTACTCCATTTTATTTATTTCTTCCACTATCTTCTCATCCCTAGCTTTTTTGTTATAGCCTCATCCAGCCCCTTGTTTGCTCATGGCAACAGCAGTTCTCAAAAGAAAAAAATGTTGCTTCTTAAGTTGAAATGAGAAGACTGCTGAGGAAATAGATATCTTAGGAGTTTAATACAAAATAAGGGGTCTTTGAAAAAAGGTGAAAAGTAACCAGAAAGGTTTATTCTTAAATGATAGAGCAACAAAGGAGCCAATTAAGGAAGAAAGCAAGAACATAAAGCAAAAACTATTCCAAATCTTTGCTTAAAAATGAAGCTTTTTCAATTAAAAAAATAAAACAAAAAACAAACGACAACAAAAAAAAACCCAAACTATTAATATATTACATTCATTATTTTTGGTGTTCAATACGTTTCTTTGCTTTCTGATTTCATCCAAAATTGGGAGCATGCTTGCCAAAATAATATGAGAATCTTTCTACCAATGAAACTTTTAGGCAGAGAAAATGTCAGAATTTCTAGATAAATCAGAAACAGAACTTACTAGATACTGAAACGCAAAATTTAACTCTGGAAAGAGTACAGTCTCATATTCCAAGCAAGACCACGCACAAGGACATTTAGCATTTTATTCAACCTTTAAGGACAAGAAAGAACAAAGAAACTGAAACCAGACCACAGTGATATTTCCATTTATGGCAGCACAAGACAGGCACTGCTCATCTGCATTTCAGCCCTCAAGTCCCCACGTCACTGTGCTTCTACCCCTAAGTACAGCTAGAAAAACACTTAAGAGGAAATTGGAGCCTTGTAAAGATTTTAGACATACCTTAAATAATTTTTTTTTTTTCCAAAAACCAGGGATAAGATTACTATTCTCCTTCTCAAAGTCAGGTTTCTACAGGAGAAAAGTTGTTCTCCCACAGCCCAGCTGATGATGATTCAACTTCCCACATCTCAGTTCTGCCCAGCTTCAGATAATCTAGACTAATTTACGAAGGAAATAAGCTGTATTCCCTGTAACTGAGAAGAGAGGCTCTGCTACAGTCCATCTCAAAAAAAGTCTCATTTTCTGAATTGTTATCTAAAGGAGTTTCTCTTCAGTTTATATGCACTCTAGTTTTTGAACTGAGAGATTTGCTTCCATCCTAACACTGGGCAGGGTGGGTATTTCCATGTGCAAGTGTCACTCTTCAGCCTTTATCAAGTTTGTGGTATGGGGCAAGAGCCAGGCAGCAGCATGTGCCAAGGAGAGAAGATGGGAAAGGAAGGGAAGGGATGGGAAGGCATGCTGGGCTCGTCCCTAGAGGCAACAGCAGGACATCGAAGCATTCATGAAAAGCACAGCATAGGTGGATAAGGAGACAAGAAAAAAAAAAAAAAAAAAGAAATCAGAGATGCTTGCCCATTGGGTTTCAGTACTAATAAATAAAAACTAGGGCAACACACCCATTTTTATCACAAGGCTCTGCTAATGAGAACACTGCTAATGAGAACACAGCATGGACAAAAGATTCTCTCAAAGCTTGTTCATTCAGCACCAAACACTTCCCAGTCAAAATCCAGAAAGACTTCCTAATGGGAATTAGTTCATTCTCATTGTGAGCCGGAGGCTTTGGAACAAAAATACCAAGTGTTTGGTCAGGAAAACTAATTTGGGCCAAATATTGTTCTAATTTACTCTCCATCATTCCTTTCCCTCCCCTTTTTGTTCTCTCCCAGTGCTGACGAAGGGTACTGCTGTCACCAGCACTTCTTTCTGTTAGCAGGAAAAGGTCTCTTGCTCGATTGCCTTCACTGTAGTTGGGTCATGCAGGAAAACCACAGCAAGACATTACAATGAGAAGTGAGTATTCAGCTAGAAAGCAAGAACTTTTACCTCAAATTCCTCTGCTTCCTTACATCTATTTAAAGTAATGCATTACTGTGCGTATTTTAAGAAATTGAATGAATTAAAGTTATTGTTTCTTCTTCATTTTTTTTTCTTAATAGGTACGTGGAGTATACAGTCATGCATGTTATTATATGTATGCACAATATCTTTTAAATATAAGCATAAATAAAAATAGGAGGTGTAATTTACCACATTGACCATGGGCTACACAAATACAAGCAGTGCCCTGAGCATTTGGCACCCTGCTAAATCTTTACGTTACCATTTAAGTATTTGCAAGGCATAAATATTGTCACTCAAATCCAGGTGTGGGTTGATGATAGACAAGCCAAGGAACAAACAGCCCCTGCATAGACGTGGATGTAATCATTCTCTGATTACATGTGATGCCCAAAAAATTATCCAGTTAGCAGAAACACAACTCTTATGTACCAATCAGGCTCAATTTAAAGAGCATTTCACCCATCCTTAATTATATTCTTGAAATAGCAATGAAGGAACCCAACTTTTCTGACTTTGGCCTTCTTTTACATGACTGAGGGAAATGGAAGAAAGAATTACAGAGCCCGGGTACATCTACTGAAGTTCCTCATTACCATGGGTGAACAAAGCATTTTTTCTTACCCACTATTTAATTGAGACAATTAAGCCCATTTTCATTGTTACTTTCCTATGCTATAGCCTTTCCAGGACAGTTACGCTGTCTTTAAGTTAGGATACAAAAACATATTTCATGCACAATACATAGAACCATAGAACTGTTTGAGTTGGGAGGGACCTTAAAGATCATCTAGTCCAACACTTCTGCGACAAACAGGGATATCTATGGCTACATTCATATTTGTAAGGCCTGCTCTTGGGTAGGGGATCAATAACAGCCATCTGCATCATGGTAAAGGTCACTAGGCTTGCCATTTTGCTGCTGGAGGCCACCAGTGCCTTCAGAACAGATGAGTCTGCTGGGGTATTGGTGTAGTATGAGAACGTGCAGATACTTGAAACAGTTCTGAACACACTAGCCTGGGTGCTGAAGCAATGTATCTGTGCTTGATGCTGACCTAGTTTGCACAGCAAGTGCCTCCCAAACATCTGCACTCCTTGTACAGTATAAGCATAACTTTTTTCCTTTTTTTGCTCCACTGATACCATAACTTTACTAATTCCATACGTCTTCCTAGTGAAAATAATGATTAAAAATACCATTAAAGTATTTCTATCTCAGCATCCAAGCTGAGGCGGTTACGTTTTCCCATCAGAATAGAAGATCTAGTTCACAGGACTACAAACCTGTTAAGGTGAAATGAAAAATACAGTTCTCAGTGATGGTCCTAGATCACTATGGAAGGACTTTTATCTTGTTTTATCTCCCTCTATTTATCACTTGAGTTGATTCCTTTTATTCCCTTTACTACACTGATGATAAACAGTCTGCAGACATGACTGCAGACTGTTTGCTGCCTCAATTTCTTTTTCTGTAAAAAGGGAATAATATATTTACCTTTTGGAAATTAGACAAACTAATCCAATTAACAAGTTACTGTGCATTTGTAATGCACTATAATCTCCTCAGATACAAAACATTACAATAACACAAAGTTTTATAGTAATTGTTGTAAAAATAATCAAAATTCAGAGGGGAAGAGAAGATGCCAGCTGGCAGACCGAATATCCAGTCTCACTTATTGGCAGCAGTTTCATTGTAATAAAAGCAAGACCACTGCTGATTATGCAGGGTTGTGCTTCCAGTGTTTAACTGGTTAAGGAGCTGTTGTCAGCTTATTTCACAGAAAGCTCCTTGAAGCATAAAATAGTGTCTGATCAGCTTTTTTTCTGTGAAGCCAGGATTCCCAAAAGCAGAAGTCTTTAAGTAGATACTTAGAGTAAAACCAGTCATTAGGTGCTTTGGTTATTCAGACTCACAATAGAAAAAGCTCCTCACGTAATAAAATGAAGAGGTTTTTCCCTCCCAAAAATATAGATACATTTGAGTATTCATTGCCTGAAATTTTCTTGATTTAACTCAACATTAAAAAACACATTTGTTTAAAGTTTGTTTCAGCTAAGTGTATGTTAAATATACACAGAGAAGCAGACACAAATAAACTTTAAAAAATAAAATTAAATAATATCTCTTCTATGAGAACTGTACTTTGACTTTCATTCCTATTCACATCACACAAATTACACAGTGGTAAAGGGCAGTTTCCAAATAAAAAGGAGTTTTCTGATTGTCCAAGTGAAGTTCCACTGCCTAATGGTGTAGGAAGATGGATGTGTGGTACAGAGTATACTGGAGTATCGGACACTATGCTGCCAAGCATGGTGTCTTGTTGAAAGCTGAATGGTAACAAAAGCTCTGAGGATGTAAAACAACTTCTGAAAGTTCGATTTTTTGCACAAGTGAACCATGACTGCATCAGTAAAAGCTAAAAAAAGTTGTGTGAGGAGTCAACAAACAGAATCCTGTCCTGGAGTAACTACTATTCTTTGAGTTAGCAACAGTTAATAATGAGAAGCAGACAGAAAGTCACTGAAAAATGAAAATTTAATCACAATTTACTCAAAGAGAAAAGATGGATACCACTCACAAGAAGTATCATCAATTATGACTTCTAACAGATTTCTCTTCTCCTTGGACTTATTAGTAACCAATCGCTCCGAGGTAGGTTTCAAAACATGTGAGAATGACCATTATATACTGTTCCTAACTGAAGGTTAACAGGATGAGATCAAAGATTAATTCTATATTTTTTTATTGGACAATTCCCAAGAATTAGAATGAGCATACACTACTTCAGTGTAGTGTTGGGGATATTAACAACTGTGTGGAGAAAATAACAGGTGAGTCAGACGCTTGTCTACCCAGTAAACAGCCAAGATCTGAGCACCAGAAGAACACTGTTTTCCCACACCTGTACCCACAACTTGGCTTGAAATTTATCTGTATATTAGACCAGCTTCACGGGATATCAAACAACAAATGCCACAAGCAATCTAATTTCTGATTAGTGAGACTATAAATCAAACTCTGGAAAATGTGATACTATCGCAGTATTAGAAAAAGTGATAGCAGAATTCTGGAGGATACAGTAGAAGATTCGGTATCACTAGGAGAAACTGAAAGGAACTGGAGAGGAGACTTCAGCTGCTTGTAGGCTTAGTTCTGATCCCATAAGTCACTACTGACACATCACAATTTTGCCTGCATGACAAATCAAAGGCAGTGCAGCAACTACAGCTGCAAATACAGTTCCTTCCCTGGGAGGCTCATCTGAAAGCACAGTTAAGAGGGGGTTACTGGTACGAGACAGAGAACAAGCCAAAGAAAATGTTAGCTCCTCAATAATACATCCTCACGGAAAAAGAAAAGGCAGGAAAACAGTACCTAAAACAAAGGTGACCTAAATGACTGATTATCAGCAACAGATGCAATAGATGTCATATATTAGCAAATCGAAGGGAAGAGCTGACTGGATTTCAGAACCCAGAAGTTCATGTGCCTACCAGATTTCACCTTCAGAACAGTCACTGAGAAGCACACCAAGTGGCAAAACAAGCTCATTAAATTAATCAGTTTTTGATAGCATCTGACAGCCTCCATGACTGCTCACTCAAACACTAACAGAGGCATCTGAAGGTTGATCTGCAGCAAACCAGACCTTTGTTGTTGCAGACACAAGGGGCTGGGTTATTCCTGTAGTGGGAGGAGAACTGCATAACAGATTTGTTCTTTTTACTCTCCTGAAAGGCAGTTTTGGAAAGGGCCCCACTGCCCTTCCTCTGTTCCTGCAGTAGCACTGCCTCATTTATCCCAGCTCCTTGCCGGTCCCTGCTGCACAAACAGCAGGCTCTCAGGGCAATGCATGCAGATCGGCCATGCCCACCTGCTCTGGGCTGCTGTTTACTTTGCCTACTTGCAGCAACTCTGCCTTTTCATTTGCCAGAGTTTCCTATTCAAAATAATGACATGCCTTAGTATGTGCTATCAAAGTGAAACATAAGGCGATGAAATAAAGGTACAGAAACCACACAGGTTTTTGTCTCCTGCTGGACACTGTTATGGATTTTGTTATGAGGAAAGGAAAATGGATACTATCTAAACATCATCTTGGCCATCTAGCAGGATACAAAGATTTAGCACTTAATGGCAAAAGAGTAAGGTCACAGCTTAACTATCACACATGCGTGCTTCAGATCATCAGACACAGCAATAACATCACAAACAAGATGATGTTAAAGATAAGAAAAGCCACAAACTACAGATGAATGTGGAAAGAAAAGAAACAGAAAACATGGTGGAATTCATGTATGTTGGCACCGACATGAAAGTCAGAAGAGAGATTCACGAAGACCTATTGGCAGTCTCTTAAGCATGTACTCATGCAAACAAAACTTGGCAATTTGAAGCAATACTTAACACTAAAATCTATGCACTCTCCACCTTAGCAAACTGGTATACACAAATACATGTTAAATATGCATTTGTTATATTTCCTCTTTGTAATTTATTTTATATCATAGAATCACTGAATGGTTTGGGTTGAAGGGGACCATCTAGTCCCAGTCCCCCTTCCAGGGACAGAGTTACCACCCACCAGATCAGGCTGCCGAGGGCCCATCCAACCTGGCCTTTAACTCCTCCAGGGATGGAGCATCCACAGGTTCTCTGGCAGCCTGTTCAGAACCTTACCACTCTCTGAGTAAAGAATTTCCCCCTAATATCTAACCTTAATCTCCCCCTTTTTAGTTTAAAGCCATTCTGCCATGTCCTATCACAATCAGATTGTGTAAAAAGGTGGTCTCCTCCTGCTTTTAAACTCCCCTCAGGCACTGGAAAGCCACAGTGAGGTCTCCCCTGAGCCTTCTCTTCTCCAGGAAGAACAAGTCCAGATCCTTCCTCAACCTTTCTTTATAGGAAAGGTGCTCAAGCCCTCTGATCATCTTCGTGGCCCTTCTCTCAGCTCATGCCAAACCTCCATGCCGGGGTCTGGATGTAGCTCTCCAGATGGGGCTTTATAATAAGGGCAAAGCACAGGGGGACAATCATTGTCTTTCCCCACAGAGCTGCTCTCAATGAGTTCCGCTCCCAGTCTACATACATATCTGGGATTGTCCCAACTCAAGTGCAACAGCTTGCAGTTGGACTTGTTGAACCTCATTAGGTTCTCATGGGCCCACTTCTCAAGTCTGTCCAAGTCCCTTTGGATGGCATCCCCTCATTCTGTTGCACCAAAGCCTGACCATCTACCTTGGCAGCAGCACCACTGGGCAGCCAAGGAACATGGAAAACATCTCTCCGGTCGCTGTCTCTTCTGGGAGAGATGATAAATGGGATTCAGGAGGGAGAACATGCTAGCCAAGGGTACCAATGCTTGTGACAAGAGCAAGCTACTATCTGAGGCTGCAGGATGCATTTCAGTTATAATTCATCATTTATGTATGTTGTCCTTTATTGTTGTCTATATTTACTTTATTCCTGTCTACATTTTACAGTGCAAACTGCTGGACCTAGAAGGGTTTCTGGTTCTATTTTCATTGTGATAAAAATAAGGAAATACTGGTTTTGTACTGGTTTTACTGTTCTTTCAGATCAGTTTTCTTGGTATTGGTCACTTATCTTAAAGTCAGACTCATCTGTGGGCTTTTTCCTTCCATCATTTTCGATTTCCTTGAGTTTGTTGTTGGCTTTTTTGTTTTGTTTTGTTTCATTTACTGTGTGGGTCTGGCCAAAGCTTTAAGTAACTGGAATAAACAAATCTGACTAAACACATACTGTTACTTCTTCAAGTACTCTTTTAAAAGATGATCCAAGAAGTAAAATTCTGCAATAACCATTGATTATTTACACTATAATGCAGAAGAAAGGCATACGCTAAGCTTGGGCCCCACACTGCAAACCCTGTTGAAATCAAAAAGGGGAAAGTATTCCACATCTCAAAGAACTATGGATGAAATATGCATGACATTTTCAGCTTGGGAGGCCCAGAGAGTTTATTTATTTTTTCTGTCTGGGAAAGAGTTATTTGTTTGTTTAATTGTACTATGCCTTTTAATAAGGAATGTTGAGGAATCTTCCATTGACAGGAAAAACAATACAGACTAAACCATCTAAGCAAGCATGCCTATTATTCACTGGATAGTATTATTCATATGACATGCAATGCATTTGCTACAACAGGAGAAACATTTGCTGTTTTGCTCAGATGAACAGAGAACAGCTTTTCAGCCATGCTTTATCTATTTTTCCCAATATTAAATATTACATCACTGTGAAATAAATTAATTGACCAGTGCTGTGAACAAATAAATTACAAAATTCAATATGCTCCTTTGAATTTGCAGCTCATTTCAGCGAGCCGCTTTTGCAGTAGCTCTAACATATGAGTTAAGTAAGCCTTTCTGACAGGTGTAAAAGCCTTTCATACCACTTGCAAGGTTATGCTAGCTAAATATGACAGAAAATGTGGACTAGTCACAATATCATATGTTCCATATCAGCAAGTATCATAACAGAAAGGCTCACTACACCAAATAAAATGCACCATGGAGTAAAACAATGGGTGTGCAGAAATAATGACATAACAAATCAGACAGGAGCTGGGGCCCTAAATTGGTGGGTTGCTTTTCCATAGGATTAACCCAAATGAGACCTCATTATCTGGGAAAAAGAAAATAATGAACTTACCCGTCAAAGACATTGCACTGTGTTTGGCTAAGGAGCAAGGAAGCAACTTTTATTTATTTGTCTGTTTGTTCACAGTTACTGTCACATAGGATTTCATTGCTTTTCACAGGTATTGTCTTCCTTTTTCATCCTGTTGCATGTACATTCTCTAAGGGACTTTACTGACCCTCTTCTCAGATGTTCCATGTTTGAGGAAGTGCCATAAATCACTGCCAGAGTAAGAGATGCTTCTGGCTGTAACCCATACAGTATTCCAAACCCGAGCTTGATTTTGTTTTGCCTCATTAGTGGTTCACACCCAACCCTTGGCTCACATGCCAATGCCCCACCTCATTTAGACCATACTTTGCATATTTGCAAGAAACATTTTAATGGGCCTGGCTGGGGAGACTTTAGGTGTTACCAAAGCTCCCAGTGGGTGATTCTGCTGAGTGCCTCCATTCAGAAGAATGGCAGATCACTTGTCCTGCTGGAAGGCAGCTACTATGCTGTCATAAGACTAAAAGGATGATGAGCCAAACATCATCTAAGTACTTGCTTGTGCTCTGTGCTTTTGGAAGGAACTTTATCCTGGAAAAAATGAATCTGTGTGGAACTGCAAGCTGGACTTCAATCAGGGGCTCTGTGCTAAGAGGCCAGCACTGCATTTGGTATGTGATCCAGAAACTTCTGCAGAAGGTTCATGTGAATTACATATTGCCTCATGTTGAGAGTCAGGCAGCCAAAACATATTGTTCTAAACATCCTTGTTCACATGAACTTCAGCCACTATTTACTAGAATTCAAGGAAAAAAAGAGAAAAAAATTGACACTGATGGTGATCTAATGCTTCATGTTTTATTACTAGGGGGACAGCTGTTTATACCAGTCTGTCTCAGGTCTGTAATAAACTGTAATGCACAGGTTACCTGGACAGTTTGGGCTGGCAGTGAGCAAAACTGAAAACCAGGTGTTTTAAGTTCTTCAAACCTTAATTTGTAGAAACAAAATAGATTTTTTCCCCTTCCACCTAAGGGGTCTTCCAAGAAAGAAACAACAAGTGAGGAATGAACAAACATAAAAACAACCCACCAGGATAAGTAAATTGGGGATTCATTGTTTTGCTCTATGACCGTCAACAAAGTCTACCAGCTAGCATCTATTTCTAGAACTTCCAATTCAAATTACATCTAATGAGTTTACAGTACAATTTTTAAAGGGTCTCGCCTGAGTCATAAAGACTGAAGCAACCATTAAGCCACATTTGTTAACAGCTATGATAACTACACTGTCATTATGCACACTGTAGGACACTGCGCTACACAAAGGACTAATGTTATTCCACCAGACTAGAAACACTTTAAAATCATCTTGTGAAACTAGTAAGACAGACAAAACACATTTTCTGATCATAAAAAGCATTCTGGCAATTGCTGAAAATCATACATTAGTATCAACTGTACATTTAAAATATTACGTTATTCTACTGTTTAAATAGACTGAGTTTACATGCCAAATTTAGCTTTGCAGTTTACATTAAGGATAGTGGTTGTTGTTACATTTCTTTTTAGGTCTCATGGTAGTTTCACCCTCTTACGCCCCTAAAATTATTTTTGAGGCAGCAATTTGTCCCTTCTTCTTATTATTATTTTTTTTTCCCCCAACGGTATTCATTAATGTATTATTCTTGTTATAACTGTTCACTGAGTCTAGACAATGACACGTTGTATCGGCAGCTAAAGTGATGGAAACTGTGGAGCTATACTTGAAGCTTCATGGGTAATCAGAGCTTATCTACTTGTAATTAATTTGTCACCACACTGAAGATTTGAAATTGAAATCTACTGACCAGACTCTGATCTAAATGCGTACCTGGAGAATGCTGATGATATTAGAGGTTATTCTAATTTACAGTGGCATAGCAACAATTGCATTCTGAGGTTTTATGCCTTCAGTTCTAGGAAATTAGGGTTTTCAATAAAACACATACATCTGAGATACTGTAAAACAAACTAAATCAATCTCAGTCTTAAGCAGATCTTACTTCACACTTATTTAAAGAAAATGAAAAGGAATGATGACACATCACAGGATCCTGTAGCCACGGTGTACCATGTAAGAAATCACATATGTGGCCATCAATAGATAGCTCCTCTGTATCCATAAGGGGGTCTTCTCCAACAGGCAGTATTACATGTGATATGCCTTTAGTAACAAAGCAGTTTTGTGAGTGCAAGTGGAACGGATATCAAATGGTAATGACTGCTACTCTACCACCTAGGTGTAATTGCTAAGAAAATATGTTGAATTCGTATTCTCCTTGTGTGACTGAGAAGGGTTTGGTTTCCCTTCAAAACTTTCCCCAGGCTATCCTCAGAAAGCCTCAGGTCCAAAGGAAAGAGTTTTAATATACAATATGTATTAGTTTATAGGAACAAATCAAACACAGCACAGCATTCCACTTTGCACAGAAGAATGTGGAAGACAACTGAAAATAATAATAAAAAATACATCTCTCTGGAATAATTATTAATAATCAGTGTATATACAGCTTTAATTATATTATTGCAGTGATTTCTCTAGGTGAAAGGGAAAAATTAGCACGCTTCTTATTTCAGGCTCAGCATAAATAAAAAAAAGCAAAAACTTAGTCAAATTTGTTTGTTGAAGGAAAACTTTGTACTCTAGAGAAACAACTGATGGATTGCTTGTTGTGATGCTTCAGAATAAACAGGGCATCACTGCTGGGAATGAGTCCTTGTCCTTACTCTCACAATAAGTCACTCTATCATTATCTTTTTTCTACAAGAATTATTTATAAAAGATTCTCTATGGATATCCATTTGGGGGCATATGCCTAAAGAGATAATCACTTAATATAATAAGCGTCTTAATTTAGAGTTACCACATGACAGCATGTTCCTCCGTGTTAAACAGGTAACTAGTCTCAGCTTAAAGAGGGAGTTTTATCTGAAGGAGGAGAGGTGCACAACGCCTGATGGCAAAGCAACATTTTAATCCTCTTATCAGTCACAAACCCTATGTCTTACAACGTTTACAAGTTATGACAGTTATTTCATGTCTAAACAAAAGGCTTTCCCACATCTATGACCACTTGCTAGATGATCCTGTAGGGTTTTGAGCTCTCCCGCCTCTCAGGGGAGTCAACACCCCTCTTTTCATGCTGCGCAGTTTCATGTGGTAAGGTTCACATGTTGCTGTGTGCTAGTGATGAAGTCATGTCTAAAAGTTGACAGCTTCCTTATTAAACTTCAAGGCCAGAGCAGTGAATTTCTTATCCGCTTGGTCTAATCCCTTCTAACTCCACTCTCCTATTCTGGTGCAGAATACATAGGCCTGATTCAGGTACTCCTGAGTCCAGTCTGTGGGTAGCCCTGGATACAGGCACTTTCTTTATCTTGGGCCATATAACCAAAGGTTACAACTCTCCAAAGCATTTGTCATTTTGCTGAGACTTGTTCCTAAGATAAACACAAATACAGCTCAACAGTGGATGGACTGGGAAGATGCCAGCCAAATAGTTTTCCTCTGAAAAACACCCCAATGCATTTAAATTAGCACAAAACAATGCAGTGGTTTCCACAGACCTTTCACCTCCAAGCCGCAGCAGCGCCAAGGGCACAGAGTAGTGGTCAGGACACCCATCTTGGGGCTGGAGGAGGTTGGCCTGGACAATGGAGCAGACCCAGAACTTGAAAATGTGTTTTGCACCTCTCAGCCAGCTGTCCGGATGGTGTGTTCCTTCCCTGTAGCTATGACACTGAAACAATGACAATCTAAGGGGAGGAGGGAAGCAGGCACAGAGAAAATACCTTTTATAAGACCAACTGATGGCTGAAAAAAATGCATTTGTACATTTGTACATTATTTTTTCTTCATATTTGAAACAGAAGTGGATTTATTTTCCCACTCCCTTCTCTCTTGTCTCTATTTCAAAAAATCTTGAATTTGCTCCTATTCAGAATAGGTGAAGATATCCTCAAAAAGGATTTAACAGATGGGAAACCCATTTTTTTGTGCTGCTTCATCCTGGAGTATTAACTCACTGCTGATTCCAGCAGACAGAAGATCTGAATCTCAAAGGGAACAACATCTAACAAAAAGGCGCTCCGGACGGATGAAGACGTACTAAGCAAAAGCTTATTTCTAACATAAAGTAACTCATGGATGTGTTGCTGCTGACATTGCTTGTGCACGCCTTCAAACAAACAAAGTAAAAAACAAAACAAAACAAAACAGAGAGAGAAACTGTGCAGAGATTTTGAGGGATTGAGCCCCCTGGTTAAAATGGATATCTGAAACTACATCTATATGCAACTGGAAGCTATAACCTATAATCTACCTATTTACAGACAGGTACTAAGTGTTAGGAATGGTCTGCATTCCTGGCTTTTTAGTGGTCAAAAAAACAGTCCTTCCTTTAGTTAAAACTCTGTACTGACACATCCACTTTGTTAGCCAACACAACTGAGCTGCACAGATGTTTTGAACTGGGCCAAAAGGCTAAGAGATGTGATCAACATCCCACCACCTTCAAGTTGTTTCCATGAATGTTGAAGTACACATCTGTACAGCATAATTCTTCTTTAATCAATGATATCCAAAAAAAAAAAAAAAAAAAAAAAAAAAAGTTACTAATTCAAAAGCTTGCCAGTAGCTGCTTCAATATTTCATGTATGTCAAAAATAAGATTGTTTTTCAAAAAACAAAGCTATCTATTATATCACTGACACTTGGATCTGGAAATCTGGCATCACACAAACAGCTTACAGAACTCACTGAAACCAGGGAATAAAAACATATTTCTAAAACAGTATGTTGATTTTTTTAAAGGCCTGTGGAATTTTCCCTGGGTGTAATTCAGCATGTCTTGTCAAAGAAACGTTTTACTTGTGTGTGCAAATTGAGTGTTTATCCTTTCAGCCATTTGGGAGCCAGTGGCTTTGTGCATCTCTTTCCCTTGTGTCATTTGCCTCCGTCTGCTTTTCTCATCCATTTCATACCAGCTTTTCAGTACTGTAACCACTGAGGCTGGACTGAAGACCTCCTCTTAATTGCCTTTGCTTCTGGTATCATTGCATTTCCATTGTAGTTCTTAAAGACGGTAAACCTCAAAGCAGCCCTTGAATGATCCACCTTTAAAAGCATCTGCAGCATTCAGCACTGCTGGTGTGCACCCTGCCCTAGGACCAAAAAAGCAGCTCGAAGAAACATGCACACTGCCTTTTCTCATCTTCAATTTCATAATTTAATGCTTTCTTTTTTTGTTTGTTTTTGTTTTTGTTTTGCCTCCAGGTATTTCCAGAGCACTTTGGCCCTTTGTGATCTCTTAGCTACATAACTTTATAGGAACAAGATTTAAATTTCACAGTGATTCTCAGGCACCTAAAACCTCAGGAGCTGTGGGAAAAAATGCACTAATGGGGCTAACTTTTCTAGCTGCCTATGCCAAAACCATAAAGACGACATAAAAATCAGAGGAATAACTGTGTGAATAGGTGGTCTGGCTCCAAAAGAAGATAGTTCTTGACTCCTAACATCTGTGGGAGCAATCATTTTCCAAGTATAGGAAGCCCAGCTATTTATTAATATAAAGCTATTTTATAAAGGGAAAATTAGTGTGGAACAAATAGCACCTTAAAAAAAAAAAAAAAGGCAGATCCAGCAGAATGGAAAAAAATCACTGGAATAATTTTCCATATTTAATAATATTATTTCCCATGAGCATTAAGCATTAGTTCTCTCCCTATAATAATCTGATAGTCATGATATTTGAAATACACTGATACGAAAATAGCGAAGAGGGAAAAAAAATGCCAACAATGAATTATACTGGTAAATGGTAAGAACAATAAATGGCATTCCCCAATTAGAAGAATGAGCATGTTTTTTTTCCCTTACTTTTATTCAATGTTTCATGTTAAGAATTACTTTTAATTTCCTATGCAGATTTCTTTAAAATACTTCATTAACTCTGTAATTCCATCCAGTCACGGGAAGCAGGCATCTTGACTGCCGAAAGTCACCTGTAAGCAGTGAAGGGTTTAAGACTGAAAAACAACGTGGAAGTTGGGTTGGCTGTGGGATACTGCCCTAACCTTTCACCTCTGCTGAGCTGGGGAAAAAAAAATCTCTTAGGTCATAAGTCAAACGGGCTTCGTGATATGGAGTCCCTGGGGAGCGAAGGCAGAGAAATGAAAAATGAGATAGGCAGGCTTACCATAGTTCTAACCTACTTCTGTGTGCCTATGAGATGGCTGCCAAAAAACCTTCCCACAGGCATGCCCTTTGCCAGTGAATTTTGCCTGGATGCATCCTAGGAACTTGCTTGACAAAAGCTAAGGTTTCAGTCACTGAAATCACACACACAAGAAAAGCCCTTCGACAACTCTTGGCCCAACTTCTTGCTATAGCCAACAGGCTGAACTCTCGGTGTGAAAGTGCTGCCTGTACAAAGAGGCATTTGTGTCCCATGTCCTGCCAGGCTGGGGAAGGCAGCCCAAGCACCAGTCTCCTGCTACCTCCCATAGGTGGTCATGCCAAAGCTACAGTCATGCTATCACTCTTCTCATAACTGCTAACATGAAAGGAGATTATGGTGAGGTAGGGGTCAGTCGTCCCTCCCATTTAACAGCAATAGGACAAGAGAGAATGGCCTCAAGTTGAGCCAGAGAAGGTTCAGGTTGGATTCCAGGAAAAATGCCTTCTGAGAAAGAGCAGTGAGGCAGTGGCACAGGCTGCCCAGGGAGGTGGTGCAGTCACTGTCCCTGGAAGTGTTCAAGAACCGTGTGGATGTGGCACTGAGGGACGTGCTCAGTGGGCATGGTGGGGGTGGATTTACAGACAGACTAGCTGATCTTAGTCGCCTTTTCCAACCTTGGCTATTCTGGGATTCTGTGATCAGTCTGCATAGACATCTGAGCACATGTGTATGTACGTATCCATGTATAGAGAGAGAATAGTATTACGCGTGGAGTAGCAGAGGGGAAGAGCTAGGCAGTGAGATTGTATAGACAGCACAATGTACACAGCTTACTACAGACATGGTGTGAAACAGCCTGCCCAAACGCAGCTTTTTCTCCTGCTTCTAAAGACCATGCTTACACCAGACATGCTGCAATGCAGTAGTAGCACGTAGAATGAAACTACATTCTGACAAGAAAGAGTTCATTTTCACAAGGCTTTATCTGTGCCAGGGGACATAATGCTTCCCCTAAAGACAACCCAGCCCCCAAGCATCCTGTGCTGCTCAGCAGGCTATCACTCCAGGCCAAGCCCCAGCCTGCGCCATCTTGTCCCCAAGCCCTCTGTACTTCAGCAGGTCACAGAGGGAAAAGCCGGCATTCCTGCTCCCACAGCATCACACGCTGCTTTTAGCCAGCTTCAAGACTTCGCCGCCCTTCGAAACACTGAACTCTATTCTGTGTGAACAACCTGACAAGCAGCCAGGCAGAGGGCCACTGCCCGGTCAACAGGAAGCAGGCTGGGACAAAAGGTCCGAGCTGAGGAATGCTTTTCTGTGGCCCAGGCGGAGGGACGGCCTCACAGCCTGCGCCTGGGGACGAGCCAGCACAGAAATGTACGCCGGGTAACTGCGGACTTTGATTAGAAAGCCACAGCACTTAATAACAAAACCTGACTGGAAAGAAAATAGGACCGAAACGAGAAAGATTGGAGCTTATGAAAAATAGCTCGTGCCTTCAGGCTCGTTTTAAAAATGCGTTTTATTGACTTTTTACTCAATTAAAAGATATTCTTATTCTCTCCTTAGATACTGTCCATGGCTTCTTACTGCGTGCACATCAATACAGAGAACCAATGCAAAAGGCTTAGGTAAAGCGACCAGAGCCACTGTGTGAACAAGTTCATGTTTCTCTCAGCATCTCGGAAAAAATGAGCTCTTGAACAATTCAGAAATCCCATTAAATGCACACATGGATAGAAACTAATTGCATTTCCAGAACGTCTGTGTGTGCACTGACACTAAATACTAACTACGTGTGGACCCGACCAGTTCCTAAGCACTCTGAATTAACTGTTGTGAGAAGCAGAAGCCTTCGGGCAGCCGAACCAAGTGGCATTGCCAGCACCAATAAGTTTTTGTTCGCTGAATAAAAATACTGGGACTTCAGACAGATATTCTGGCTCTTTAGGTACCACAACAGGTGTTTTAAAACTAGCTGCTTAAGCTCAAAATCAAAACACTCACCTCATTAGCAATAGCCATTTAACACATAAACCACTTGCATGGGAAGGTAGGTCTGTAGCCTGCCATCCCTGCAACTTCACTGTAAGTCTCGCAGCATTCCACCAGACTTTTTTTCTTTTTCTTCTTATTTTGAGCTTGTATTAAAAGCTTCTGAATTTCTTTTGCACATAAGGAAAGAATATCCTTAAGAGAGAACTCAGAGCTCTAAAACAGGACAGTGGATCTCTTTCCAAGTAATTTTAACTGGGCAACTAAAAATTTCAAATGAATTATTAAAAATAGAAAGATTCTTTTTCCTCCCTGCCAGAAAATTTCCTAGTGCCCTGAAGTCTCACGCTCAGACAGTATCATTAATTAAAAGCAATAATCAAAATAATTCACAATTTTAAATTCCTCATTTCAATATTTAATTCTGATGGAAAACCTTTTCCACAACACTGTATCCTACGTTTATAGAGGCCTTTACATTTAAAGCATGGTTAACGAGTTTTTCTCACTATTCAGGAAGAAACCAAAGTATCAATACAAGAACAAATACAGGAACAGTACAGGAGCTAACAGCTTTCTTGCTGAAGGTCACCTCTCTCTTGCTTAACTTGCATTTACCCCCAGCATACTGAACCTGAACAGTTACTGAGGAGCGTGTAAGAGCTTGCTGCCTTAAGCTAAGTTGCTTATATGAGCCTTTACTCACTCTTTCTTTGCTTTGTTGACTTTGCCATACAAATAGCATAAATAGAATAGCATAAAGAGTAGTAAGAAGAGATTTTGCAATAAAAGTAATCTAATATGATTATGGAGACATACTTTTGAATAAGAAGGTGAATGACTGCCCAACAACAGATTTGAAAAACAGAGTTTGGAGTTTACAAGTGAAGAATGTCAGACTAGTGATCAGAGAGATCTTACTGCGATACATGGATAAGAAAGTGGTGCATAAAGCAACTACAGTAATCTTTCCATAATTCAGTTTCGTGTCTTATTAAGAAAACAATGTTTAATGACCAACTGACTAAGTCCAGAGTAGAACAGAAAAAATAACTAGAAGTCTAGGTAGAATGACCTAAGAAAGACTGAAATAAACAGAACCAGTTAATGGAGAAGGCAGAGGAGAGACAGGAAAACAGCCTTCTGGCAAAATAACAGTTTCTACAATGTGTAAAAGCAAAACTTTTTCCATGTTCATTGAGAAGAATAGCTTACGACACAGCAAGGAAAACAGATTAGACTTCAGAAAAGAAACTTGAGGTAAGCAGAGCATACACTGCCTGAGAGTGTTAAAGAATCTCAATCTGGAATGTTTTGGGGATAGGGTGTAGGAATAAATCTAAGAAATAAAACAGATATTGTTAAGCCTGCCTTAATCTTGGGTGGATGGACTACATAAATGTCTCTTACCAACCCAAACTTCTACAGGTAGCATTTTTCCATAGTTCCCTTTTCAGCTTACTTGGAACTGCAGAATTTATGCTAATAATACAATGAATCCCTCTCCTAACAACAGGTTTGTGCTACCCAGCTGTCACTGATAACATGAACTCTGTGGTAAATATGTTTTGTAATGATGTTACACATATTAAACTAACTACCAGCTGAAGAAAGACTGCATATATCACTGCAGTATTTTTTCACTTTTGAAGACACTTTCGAAGACACCCATGTTCTCCTCATGTTAACCTCCATAAATTAAAAGACAAATTAAAGTATGAAGTCTAAAAGTTTATATATGAAGTAGACAAATCTCAATTTCATCCAAAAACTGCACAGCTATAAATTTCAGGCTACTCAGTCTATCAGTGCACAGCTGGAAATGCTGCTTTGTCTGTTACAGTCTGTTTGAAATTATGTTCATCTCTTCTGAAGTTTTCTTCAGAAAACTTGAGAGTGGTTTCTGATACCTATTATTTTCAATGTCCAGTAACAAGATCCACGGAGGCCACCTGCCTCTACCTCCCGGACATGCTTTCTGTAATTCTGACTTGACTGGCAGAAAATAATAAACCGCAAAACTTCATGATAGTGGTAGCTAGCTCTGTTGGACTGACTTTCTGTAGTCATCTCGTCTGGATGGCAGACCTTCAGATTGGTTTATTAAGAGAAATCTGAAAGATATTCCGGAGCACGTCTGAAACACAAGGAAAACTAAATTTTTATTTCCCTTTTTTTTTTTTTTTTTTTTTTTTTTCTTCTGTTCATTCTGTGTTGTTTTTCCTCATTTGTTTGTATGTTACATTATAAGGCACTGGAATTAACCAAAAGATATGACCCAGATGTCAGTGCATTTGTAGTGGAAAAAGGCAATTTCAGAGTCTAGTGCTTAATAAAATTTTTGCATGATTTCCTACAGCTGTTATCCATGTGTTATTTCAGGATAGCTGAATCACTGCACTGTTAAAGGACTGAAACAAACAGGCAAAACATGCTGAAAATGCAAATACACAACTTACTTTAATGTGGGATGTAAGTATAACAGAGCATTTGGGACTAGAACTGATAAATAACCAGTGGATTATCATTGCCATCATATCCTGGATTTTAAAAACCAATACCCTACTAAACATATACATTTGCCATATTTAATTATCATATCCTGATTTAGTTACTGGAGTCTCTTCTGCCCCTTAGGTTAAATCTGTTTACTTGTTACATGATGTGGATACTCATTGGTCTAGAGAATCTAGAGACAAAATAAAAATCTGCCATTTAAAACAAAGGCTAAAAAGAAATCCTTCTCTCTGAATGCAGAGTTCTGTGTTCTTGAGAGCCAAAACAACACATAAGTTTCAAATGATAGTCCCAGAGCTTAAAAAAAAAGGAATAAATTTATTTTCTTTTGAAATGTAAAAGAGGAAAAATGAACAGGGATGTGATTGCTACTTGTTGCCTACGAAGCCTTTGAATGTTTGTCATGAAACAGTAGTATGAGTTCTGCAAGTGTTAAGACTACCTGAAAAAGTAGATGAAGACAATCATCCAATAGGAAGTGAAAAGGTATTCTTTACCAGTATTTTCAGTGGAATCAAAACCAGAAACATTGCATGCAGAAAAACAAAGGGGGGAAAAGATGGGAAGGCAGGGAGAGAGGAAGGCAAGGAGGGAAGAGAGTGAAGGAAGGCAGGGAGGGAGGAATAATGGGAGGGAAGGAGAATGGGAGGGAGGGAGGGAGGGAGGGAGGGAGGGAGGGAGGGAAAAAAAAGAAGAAAGAAAAGAAGAAAGAAAGCAGAGAAGAAGAAACATACTACATTCAGGAATTTACTGCTACTGATCTTGGGTGGCCAATTGCAAGAAAAGATGCTGGGACAAAAATTTCCTCTGGTATAATTCCAATGACCTCAAAGTTAGAGCAAGATCAATTTGCCCATTGCACATACTGATACACACTATGATGTTGTAATAAAAACACTGTCTTGGGTGAGAGATTTCCAGAAACAGATGCACAAAGCTTTACAAGAGTTCTGTACGCAGCACGGTGCAACCGAGCGATCCTGTCCAGCAAAACACTGGAAAAGCTCATTAATCAGGAGCCAAAAGCCCACATTCTGGATTTTTTGTTTATCTTTGCATAATTTGTTTACATAAACTTTGCACAATATTTTTCAACCCAATGTTCCTCTGGTATTTACTTATCTTCCTAGAAAAACTTCCTGCCAAATAAATAATTAGAAAATAGATTTCCCCCTTCCTACTTGTTAATTATTGCCTCTAATAAGAGTAGGAGAGGATATTTCAAGAGATCTGATAATAAAGCACAGCCTACTCCAATATGTTCTTCAGCAGTCCCACAATTTCAGTACTTCACATCATTTTTTATAAAAACATAATGTTAAATCCTTAGAAAATATATGTCTTATACAAAGGCAGGTAGCTGAATGGACCATTCCAGGCATCAAATACTAGGCTGTGATTTAAGAAGGCCTTTCTGGAGAAAAGGCTATTTTGCAGAATTCCAGCTGAAGTGGGCTGCCAACTCTGCAAAAGTGAGCAGGGTTAACTGGCGATGAGAAGGACGGGGAGGGAGAGAGCTAGTGTGAGAGAAGGCAGTTGCACACCCCGCACCTTAGCAAGCAGTCCCACATTCACTTCTGGAGGCCTAGGAGTAGGATTCAGTTCAACAGAAGATCCATACTGCACCTCAATAATTCCTCCAAATCCGGGGTTTGGGCTCTAAGTCAAGGTGAGCACTTGGTAGGGCTACTTTCATGCTTCAGAACAGAGGGCAGGCTCCTGGCCTCCAAATGATCTTATACAGCCTAAAATATATACATATGTATATATATATATACACACACATACATAAAGAAACTTGGAAATGCCTTCTAAGGAAGCACCTTCATTAGAAGTCATTAGCAATAGGAGATCTAAAGGTTGTCAAATACACGGTGATCCACAGAATGAGTCACTATAGGTGTTCATGACAGAGCTTGTTTTTCTCTTTTAAAATTCCTTAAATCATTGCTGAAAATACACCTTTGAAGCAGGTTTTGTTCTTAGAAAAGACGGTGGCCTATCAATTACAAAACAACACACCCCCAAAACCAGCTGCTTCACATTCCATTCATCAATCTTTCTGTTGCTTATGTCAAACATTGACAGGTTTAATGTATTGAGAGATAAGAGTTTGTCCTTGGATCTAGCAGGAGGGAGGAAATGAAGGCTGAGCACCAGCCCACAGTGCACACACTGGCAAGTCTAAAAAGTAAATTGGGGCCTTGAAAACATTCATTCGCCTGTGCCCTGTGCTCACCTCATGCAGCCACACAGGAGACACAGATGTGTGTGTCACCCTAAGCAGGGAAAAAACAGGGATCCCTGAGATAGAGTACCTTTCTTCTGGGTGCACTTTGGGTAATGCAGTAATAATGGGCATAAACCCCCAGGAGAATTTCAAAATTGCTTCTAGATTCATAAAAAACAACAACAAAAAAGAAATGCTATACTTGCAAATGCATATATCAGACAGTTCTGCATAAACAGGGAGCAGATAGCCCTTGCAAATCCAAGCGTACACTTAGTAGCCAAATAGGTTGCTCTACTCCTGTTCATCCCTGAAACTGGTTGCATTTCCAGCACTCCTCAGACATTCAGGTTCCTCCCACCCTACTCCAAAAATCAGAGCAAGTTCTTCTCTTGTACACTTTCCCCAGAGCAACTCCTTTGGGAAACAAAGGAAGCAATGCCAACCACAAAGACAGCAAACCTAAAGGCCTACCTTCCTCAAGACGGGCAACAGGTTCAGAGGTACTCAACTGAACAACCCAACTGATATAGTCACCCAGGATGAAAAAGGATGGGGAAAAAAAAAAAAAAAAAAAAAAAAAAAAAAAAGTTACTTTTAAGTTCCTCTAATTTTTCTAGGTATTATATGTGGTCAAACAGAAGGAAAAATGTCTAATGGCAAATGCCAGCTTGGCAAATCTGTTGTACCTCCACATCCCGAGGTACTGGGAGGCCAAATACATCCAAGCCTGTGAAGTATTCTGGTACTTCAGCAAAGCAAGCCATGGAGGAATGCAAGATAGACAGATAATCCTCATTTATACCAGATGGGGAAACACTGAAGCAGAAAGAATTTAAGCAACTTGTCACTCAAAAAAAAAGAAAGAAGAAAAAAAAGGCATGGAGAGTGCTGCAAAGACAATTTCTTCCCCTTCTCCCCCCTCCCCAGTTGGAACAAGCTTCACCATGAAGAACATTACTACTGAAAATAATGGCATGGGAGACAAGTGACTAGCAGATTCCCAACTCAATAGCCCAGTGAATATAAAACACCATCTCATTTATCCCATCACTGGTGTTAGCATACGCTCCCACGCAAAATGACTGAATGCAGCACGACTGTACTCATTTGGATAGCGATTGTTTAAGCCAGTCAAGGGAAGAACTGCCTGTCACTTCTAATCCTTTACTCTGAGAGGTGGCAGCAGCAGCTCTGCCTTCATCCTTCCACAGGATCTCACATTTCCAAACACCAAGGGGCTATCTACTACCAAATAAGTTTCATGGCAATGTAGTAACTAATGACATTGGAGGAATGACTTTTGATTTCCACTGGCAATACCTCTGTCTGGGTGGTTTCAAAAAAAAAAAAAAAAAAAAAAAAAAAAGTTATCAGTCAAGAAATAGCAATTTAGAAACCGTAAATGTGGGGACAGAGATGCCTTTGGGATTTGTGTGTGTTAGCTTTGCTTGCAACAATAGATTAGGAAACAGGATTGAGAGTTACAAAAAACAGAGGGAGGGGGAAGGAGGGAGAAACTGAAGTCAGACTGATGGAAACTGTTGCAAATTCTGCACTTTTGAAGAGACAGCTCTGATAAGAAGATACTCTCAGGTTAAGAGTCTATACCTTCCCACATTCGAGCACAATAGTTGCACAGCTGAACTGTTTCCCCCACAGCCCTGTGTGGTGATTTAAAACACTCAGGAAATCAAAACTTCAGAGAATGATTTTTTTTTACTCAAATGAAAACTTAAGCTTTTTCAAAGTGTCTTCAAAACAGAAAAATGCATTGCCATATCTGTAAATGAACAAGAATCAATATTCCACCAGCAGGCTTATTAGGAAGTCTTTCAAGCTCAGCCCTCCACCAATGTCCAGTTTAAAGCTACACCTTGCTTGAAGAATCAGAGGAGCTGCAGAAATCACAGAATTTCTAATATTTATAAATAATTTATAACAATTCAGTACGAGAACACTATTTTCAGAACTCAAGATTAGGCAAGAAGGCAGCCCATTTAATAAATACCATTTTCATGTATATTCTCACATCACAAATACATATGCACACATTCATTTATTTTTTAAGTTTGTTTCCAGGAAGAACATATGCGTTCCAGTCGACTTTTTGGAAAGGAATTGGTTTTCAACTATCAAAAAATTGGCATTTTATAACATTGCATTTAGTTCTCCCTAGAATAACAAAGTATCTTCTCTAAGACAGCAAAGTACCATGACCACCCTTCATCTTTCCGAGGGCAAATGCTGGAATATTCTGCCCCACCAAAACTAACATCCGTCTTCCACTACTCTAAATGGTGCTTTCCATGACTGTTGACATCATTAAAACTCACTGAGTGCAGAGATAATTGGGAAATGACCACTAAGATGTAAGGCTGCAGTAAGTTTGGTATCAATTCCAAAGCACAAGCACAACATATCTTGGAGTGTTTATCCAGCACTGCTTCTGCATTTTTATTTACCTGAGTCACTGTAGCTACTATCTGCAAAGGTACTGCTGTGTATTTTTAGTAGATAAATTTTAATAAGTTTTTATAGTCCATTAAGTATCTTACACTGCCAGATATCAGAACATTTCCTACAATTGTGCAATCAAAAAAACAAAAAAAGAAAAAACAACCCCCCCCCCCCCAAACCCCCCCCCCCCTCCCCCAAAAAAAAAAAACAAAAAAAAAACCCCACACAATTAAAGAGACCACCTCTGTTTTTAAATGTTTTACTGGTTAGGATTTTAACATGCAAAGTGTATATTTACCATTCAGTAATACATGTCACTTGAAAAAGCTCAGTGTTTGGATTTTTTTCATTACTCCACTTACTGCAGTCTTTTTACAGTCTAAATGTTTGTTGCTTTTTGGTTTATTTGTTTATGAACTCTGCATCTCCTGGAGACATTTGCAATGTGTTCTGTAAAATGCACTTGGGACAGCAATGAGAATTCTGGAGGTTTAATCCTGGCTTTAACAACACCTCCCTCTGTGCCTACAGATAAAAGACAAGCTCTCCCTTCCTCCTCCTGTAGCTTCAGCTTCCATGAAATAATTTCAGAATAGACTAATAGACCTCCTACATGAAGATCTTAAATTCATTAAACTATTTTAAGGAATAAAAGTTCTGACTATTAATAATTTATTCTTATTACTGATCCATTTAAATACAGACACTGCAAAATCGTTTCACATGTCTATTAAGCACAACCTCTCAAGCTAACAGTAGTTCATTATTGTGACAGTTTGCCAGCTCGGGCTTCCTAGTTGCTCCTGTTGCATAAATTAGGAGTCTTCCATCATTTTTAAGGTGAGGACTTAAAATGCATGACTTCAAAATACCCTCACGAGGCTGCTCCTTACCTCTAATTTTTCTGCTTAGAATTTATTAAGACTTAACATTTCTGATTTGTTTGCAGAATTTTTCCTTGGGCCAAGTAGTATCACCACCTGGCTTTTCTTTCAAAAATCTGCCAAGAGGACATGGTCTGGGGAGGACTTTTTTGTCAGGTAACAAAAGAACACAGATAATAGTTTGACAGAACAAAAGATAGAAATATATATGACTTTTTGCAGAGGCCAGTGAGAGAAATGAGGATTTGGTCAAGATTCAAATGAATTTAATGGCAGACTAAATATTTGTTTCAGTAGTGACTTTCCTAGTTTACGTGCACTGCCATATTAAGTCTAGGATGCTGAAGACAGTAAGAGGAAAAAAAATGAGGGAGGGCAGATGTCGCAGTCATCTACAAATACGAGAGAGAATATCATTAAATAACAGAGAGGTTGATTATTCATGTAACCAGTGAAGGACAGGGTAGGAAAGAAAGGCCTTCACAATGTTTAGATGTCATTCCAGAATCAGTACTGATTGAAAAAGAGAGACATGCAACCTGAGCCTTTTGAAAGGTTCACGCCGGGTTGCCCGCACATATAACACATTATGAATACCATCGTATTACCAAACACACCTATGCCCTAAATATTTATCAAGTAGAATTTCCTAAGGAAACTTAAGAAGCATCAGACTTTGGTTTGATTTCACATCTGATTATAAAGCTGCTATCAATCACCCTCTCAAATTAAAAAAAAAAAAAAAAAAGTGCACAAAAGAAAACAAACAAAAAAAATGGCTTATGGACACTGATAGATAAAATGCTCATTTATAATGTCACTCACACACTTACCCAGGGTAATGCATCTTGTTCTAATCACTTGCATACTGGCAATTTGTGAATAAACCAGAGGGTTTGTTCACTGATGAACAATGACACTGAATAGAGGTCAGCTGTAACAGCTTTACAAGGAAAGATTGCTGGAACTAAAATATATCTGTTGAGCTGGGTAAATACAAGAAAAGGAACACATTTTAACATTGAACTATAATACTGAAGGGTAAAAAGCAAGAGCCAAAAAGGGAGATGAATTAATTAGTGCTGTGCCAAGAGGTAGCGGAGGGGGGATAATGAAGAACAGTGGGATCAAATAAGGAAAAAGTAAAATTTAGGCTGAGTATGAAATAAAAAAAATAATAATAAAAAAAGAACTTGCTAATAATGAGATTTATTATTCCGGGAATTGGTCTCTCAGGCAAAATGATGGAAACACCTGCCTAAGATTTAGGACTTTTAAATTTAGGTTGCACAAAGGCACTAATGCACAGCACACAAAGTATGCACAAAGGCACACACACTTCAGGGAATAACGCAGTACTGGTGGGGACAGAAAGAGCGGATGTGGCGATATCCTGTCATATCCCTCTGACTGAATTACAATTACCAACATCCTCTTCAAGAACAGCCCAAAACACACCCTAAGCCTGCACCAGAACAGCTGTGCTTTGAAGCACAGCCCGCTTGGAATAAGATGAACACATATGCATGAGGGGACAGGCACGCAGGTGACAGAACAGATTGGCCCAACATAGTCCTGCATATGGCAAGGTAAAGATGTATGAGCACACCAGGACTTTTGTTCCCAGTTCCAGCACCAGCTCTCCCAGCCACCTTTTCAGGCTTCCTGAGCATGCCCATACCTACTACAGGCAAAACAATTTTAAGTCAGTAAAGAAATCAGAATACAGAAATGCAGAATGTCATTACTCTGATGCAAGCACTCTGTTGCTTTATAAAGTACTGAACCTATGCCACAGCATTCAGAGGTCAGCTTAATGCTTTAGTTACAGCATGCTGGTTTTCAGTGCTTTCTGGAATGAACGCAGCAGTTTGGAGGCACAACTGCTAGTGCTGCTGCCTCTCCATTTCAGTTCACCAAGGCCATGCAAGCCAGCTACGGGTTAATGATGGGGTCTGTGAAGCAAAACAACATGTTGCTTCAAAAGGGCTGCAAGACAAAAATGCCACATGCAGCTGATGATCAGCAGTCTGCTGCTACTGCAAGTGGGAAACATCACCTGAACCTGTCCCAACTTTTTTTTTTTTTTTTTAATGTTTTGCTCTGCCTAACTCGTATGGAGTAAAAATTAGCAAATGCTCTGCAGGCAGTTCTGGGAGCACTGCAGAGACCACAACTAGATAAGCGCTCTGTTCCCAGTAATGGGCAGGTCATTCACCTACGTGGAAGAAAAAAAAAGAAAAAAAAAGAAAAAAAAAAAGGAAGGGTTAAACACTGTAGCTTTATCAGGAAATGTGAAGCTTTAAACTGGAAGCAATTTGTTCAATGGCTATTTTGACCATAGAACTTCCTAATCTGAGTTCCCATAAAGTTTGGCTTGCAGCCAGCCAGAATGGTTAGTTTCAGCTGCACAGCTATCTTCCACAGAGGAAATAAAAGGATTTCAAGCCCTGGAGTCATTTCCTTTGGTTCTCGGCTCATTCAGAAAAAATGTCCTTTCGGTCAGTGATATCTCCAACTTAATTCCTGCAGCATGACTTTAAAAAAAGTCTTTGTGGGAAACTTTTTCTGAACGTTTGGAACTGTTCCCTGTAAGCTCTTTGCCAGTTGGTGTAAAATACCTCCTTTCCTCTCAGAAGCTTTCAAAGCAATAGGTTGTCTCCCCTTCTGTGTTAACTCTGAGTTTTCCAGAAGTGACAGTTCGTATGGCGAGCCCTTTTAATAATCATGCAAAATGTTCACATTCATACTGTCAGAAGTGTGGGTTTGTAGAACTGTACTTCAAAATGATCCATTAAATATGCTCCAATTAGAGGTATCGATGTGCATTATCAAGTGCAATAGTACAAGCAGAAAAAGTAAGCATCTATCAAAGTAAGCAATGCATTGTTTTACCCAAAATACCATAGGTTTTGAGGTGTGTAATCATAATATATTGCCTGCCTCTCACTTTCCAGAGCAGCTGATAAATAGCTGAAGATTTAGCCACAAATCTGAGAAGTGATCCAAAGGATGTAAGTAAGTTGTGTTTAAAACAAGCACACAGGCCAGACAACATAAATGCCAAGAGTGTAATGTCCTATTCAAGAGAGTGCTATGCCTACTCCTTGAGGCTATCTTCCTAAGCTCGCAGTCAGGGTTTTGCTGAAATAATGGAGATAACATTTTTGACACGCAGTAATGACCAAGCTCATTCCAAGCACATCAGACCCAGGAACACTATCTTTACATCATTAAAAAAGAGAGAGGAAGATTTTCAGACATATCCTCAGGCCTGCCATATTTCTAAAAGTACTATAAAAATACTAAAGCATAGGGCTCAGTATACACGTTAGCATACGCAAGTCTAATAATAGTGACCCTAAGTATTCTTCGTCCTAAAATGAAATGAGAAGCACCAGAGCTTACACATGTTCTGTGGAGACTGATTTTAGTAAAAATCAAGGTCTTCATCAGGCACGTGTTTCAGCATGTATCTAATGCTAACTATACATGTTGTAATGTGACCCTTTTTATACTCAGAAAATTCAGACCGCAGAGTAAAGGACACATGCAAAATGGAAAAGCTAATGAGTTGAACCCTACTGTCAGCTTCAAATGTCAATGTCTATGTTGTCATTGATAATTAAATTACTTTTTCTAGGAAAGTTTATGACCAGGCCAAAGTCATATTTGTAGTTACTATTTTTAAGTTATGACTTGTGAAACATACCTCTGAATGCTCACAACTGTCTATTCTTCCATTATAATGATGCAGTGAATTACATGACATGGACTGATACATGGATTTTGAATTTAGTCGTTCAACACACATATACATATATGATTTACATATATATAGAGAGAGAGAGAGATGCACACATATACATACAAACATGGGTCATACTGGAAATAATTCCTCCTATTTCTTTCTTTGAAAATTACAATAGGTACAACAATCCTAATTGATGGAGCAAATTTTCACATACAAAACTTCTTTTTTCAACATAGTCACTGCCATTAGCAATGCTTTTTCATGAGCCATGAACAAGAGCCTGCATTCTGCACCAGTGGAGTTGACTCACTGCTTCACATCTCCTACAACAGCGACGTTGCTGAAATGCACCACCCACCATCTCACTGTGCTCACATCCACTGTTTGGTCTCCATAAATATTCAGTGAGCATTTACTAATGTCTATGGGTTCAATTTTTTCTGTGTGGAGGAATTCATTTCCACACCTTCACTTCATACACACTAGTCTGACTGCCCCTCTGTTGCCATCTGTCACATGGCAAAGACACGTAACACAATAGTGGGGGGAAGGTTCAGCCTCTATGGTCATATCACCAACATTCACTTCTGGAGTCACAGGCCAGCATAATAAAATAGAAGGTATTACTTTTGAAGCAGTCCTCATATATTCATATATCACAAGCTCCATCACAACACTGCTCTATACAAGCACTTGATGTCTTAAAACATGAGCTAGAATCATAAGACTGGAGCAAGAACAGCCCCGTGGAGATGGACTTGAGTGTAAGAGTGAACAAAAAGATGTTCCTGAACCAGCAGTGTGTGCTTGTAGTCTAGAAAGCCAACTGCATCCTGGGCTATATGTATGACCAGCAGGACAATGGAGGTGATTATCCCTCCATACTCTGTCCTTGTGAGACCCCACCTGCAGCACTGTACCCAGACCTAGGGGCCCCAGCACAAGAAAGATGTACAGCTGTTGGAGCAAGACCAGAGTAGAGTCACAAAGATGACAAGGGGACTGGAGCATCTCTGCTTTAAGGAAAGACTGAGGGAGTTGGGTTTGTTCTGCCTGCAGAAGAAAAGGCTCCAGGGAGACCTTATAGTAGTCTTCCACTACCCAAAGAGGAGCTATAAGAAAGTTGGAAAGGGATTCTTTATCAGGGAGTGCAGCAACAGAACAAAGGATAATGGTTTTTAAACTAAAAAAGCATAGGTTTCAATTTGATATTTGGAAAAAGAATATTTCCTATGAGGGTGGTGAAGCACTGAAACAGGCTGCTCAGAGAAGCTGCAGATGCCCCATCCCTGATGTTTAAGGTCAGGTTGAATTGGGCTTTGTACATCCTGGTTGAGCGGAAGGTGTCCACACCCATGATGGGGGGTGAAATGAGAAGGTCATTAAGGTCCCTTTCAAACCAAATAATTCTATGATTCCATGAAAACTGAAGATGTTCTTCATCCTAACTCAGAGATTTTCTTACAATCCCTTGATAGCACTGACTAGATCTGCAGTCTCCCATGTGGATGCCTGCTAGAGACAAAATAAGCTGTAACGTATTTCAGCTTTTCATCTTATTAAGGAATTTTAAGTGCTATCTAATTCATAAAATAAATATGTAACAATCAAAACATTTTTGTATTGTAAAGTTTTCTCCCTTTAAATCTTGATTTATCAGAATAAAATGAGGATGCAGACACTCTGATGCAGCATATAAAATAAAAGCCGTGTGTGAAGATATATGGTGTTGTTTTTTTTTTAAAGTAATATGTAAATTCAAACCAAATGTTAACTGGAAAGTTTCTCCCCTTTTACATTCATTCCTCTTCTCTTCTTCCTTCCAGGAATGCCAAACCCAGGAGTGGAATATCAGTAAAGACTGTCTAAGTTGAAATGAAATTTCTGGTTTCACTTAGTCTTGTAGGCAACATGTGCTTTCACTCTTCCCTAAAACACACTGGGTACAGGGGCTTTAAAATCATAATCTGAAAATCCCATTTTCTTATGAGCCTTATTAATATGAGATGACTGAGTGATAGTCTCAACTTCCACTTCAAATAATAGAGGAGCATTTCATATCCATTCCTCCGTCTTATTCCTCATTCCTAAAACACAGAAGCTAACTTTCAAAGGTTAGTTTAAAAAAAAAAAAAAAAAAAAAAAAGATTTTGGAGTCATTTTATTTTCTTTAATGTGTGAACCTAAACGCGCTTCCTAGGCCTCACATTGGCAAACACAAAAGTAAGTTGGAAGAAAGCAAAACACAGCAAGACTTCACTCCTCCAGATTCTGCTCTTTGGCATTTCAGCTGTTCCCAGAAACCACTGCAGCTCCCATTTTTCCCAAAAGCACCCCAAAGCAGCCAATCAGCTTGGCTGAGGGCAAGGCAAACAGGTACATCCACTTCAGCCTGAGAGCCAGGCATGCTCCCAAAGGAGCAACTCTTGTTATAAAAACCAAGTTTGCTTCACCTACTATACAAACATTCAGCTTCTCTAGTGGTCAAAAACACTCAACCATTTTTAAACTAGTTTCATCATGGCCTGTACACCCTCACTGACTGTTGCTGTCAGTACTATGCACACACTTTTCCCCACCTAATATCTGACACTGATTTCTTCATAGACAGCACCTTTCCTATCTGAAGAGCCCATCTATCTATGCTGTTTTAAGTAAGGAGAATTCCAACATTTCCAAGAACTAAGATGAGACTGTGAGAGCATGAGTTTGAGTCTGGGTGGAAGGAGAAGACAACTCTAGCTTTCACAGGAGGAAAGACTGAATAGGTAATCTAGATAGACAGCAGCTGTAGGAACTACTCCATCAAACACACAGAGAAAAGAAATTAAGTAAAATAGGGATTAACCATCTTCCTATGCCAATTATCCCTTCTATGACTTCCCCATTGGAGGCTTCCATGAATGGATACATAAGGTCTTCAGAGGGGCATTTTGGGTCCTGAGAGCTCAGTGGCAAACAGGGAGGAACTTGGGGAGATGGAGAAATTCAGTAGCTAAACATTCAGAGACATCATTTCCAAGCAACCAAATCAAATCTTGCTTGGGAGAGAGATTCACAGAGGAAATTTCAGAAGTGATGAATCCATTAGTGCAGCCAGCAGCTCACGGTAGCATTCAGGTGGGTGTGATGAGTTGAGATATGATGCTGGGCTAGATCTTACCAACAGATAGCAGCTGACTTGGAATCTTTTGGCAAAAAAAAAAAATTACTAGAAGCAAGAGCTAACCAGAAGGAAGGAACAGGTTGTAGGGATGGTAATCTCACTCAGCATACAAACAGATGGGGGAGTTTGTAAACTCAGAGACAGTCAAAGGATGATAACCAGATATACTCGTCCTGCAAACAAAACAGACTAGAGAATGGAAGTAGTCAAATTGGGACAAAAAGTAACTTCAACATGCGATACATAACAGAACGCTAGTGGCTACCTGGGCCTCGACATAAGTTGGGTGAACTGGAATACACTCTATAGTAAGAAAACACTCAGATATCAGGAAATACGGTGAATGCTAATGAGCAGATTACTAAGGCATAACATGCATGGCACAGAGTAGGACATAAGAGTGGAGCCAGGTTAAAGCCTGGCTGTGAGTAACACAGAATGATAGGACTGACATGCAAAACATAAACATGAAGAATGATAATTTTGCATTACTGGAGAACTGAGCCTGTACTATGGAGTGTTCCACAAGGACAGCACCAATAACATCATGCAGAGATGTAGAAAGATGTAGAAAGGCAGGAAAGGCAGGAAATAGAATGCTCATAGGGGACGTTATTTATCCCTATGCAGATTGAGAGAAATGGGATATAAAGCAAAAATCCCATTTTTAGGTGCTATTTCTAGCACTTAAAAATGAACAGCTGCTTAGGAAGCCCTGAGGAGCAGATGCAACTCTTAATTTGAAATGACCATAGAGGAGGTAGGTTGTGGGACAAATTGACAAAAGTGAACAGTAACAAATTGCAACAACAGATGGTATTCACTCTGCCTGTTCAAAAATAGCTGGCACAATCGCTGACTACACATGTTAATAAGCCTCTTTTATAAAACCAACCTTATACTGAGGACTGAGGAGGTGGCATGTGTGGTGACACTGCTATTAAAAGATTCCAGGTGAGATCCACTTATCCACAGGTCTGTAAGCCTGGTATCAAATTGTCAGAAATTACAGAAAGAGTCAAATCACTGGAAATACAGTGTATGGAAAGAGCCTGGCTTTTGTGGGTTTGCCTCACGGAACTACTGGAGTTCTTTGAACAGGTCAACAAGCCTGTGGATAAGGGTGATCTGGCTAATATAGTCTGCTTGGATCTCTGAAAGGCATTTGACAGGTCCCTAACAAAAGGTTTCTTAGGAAGCTATGCAGTCATGGAGTAAAAGGGAAAAATTCTTGGATAAACAATTGGTTAGAAGAGAAAAACAGAGGGTAGAAGGCAAGATCTTTCTTTCCGCAGAGGAACAGCACCGATGGGTCTTCCACACGGAGCTCTGATGGGACCCATACTGCACGAACTACTTTTCTAAAAGAAGATGCGAAGAGGATAAGGAGTGAGGTGAAAAGATTAGTTAGGAGAGAATACAGGGTGAGGCAATTGCAAATAACTGCAAGGAGGTCCTTATTATAATAAGTGGATGGATAATAAAACAGCAGAAGGAATTCAATGTAGATAAATTTAGATGATGCACGTGGAAGAAAACAACTTCAGTTTCCTATTTTAAAATCACGCACTTTGTAATCCATAGTAATATTGACTGCTTTTTTTTTTTTTTTTTCAAAAAAGCCAACTGAATACTAAAAAATATTATTAAAGGAGGAAGAAGTAAGAAAAAGAACTTACTGCAAATACGTCTACATATCTTCCTCTGTCAGCCCTCAAATATTTTAAGTTTCAAAACCTCAATCTCATAACTAGGCACTAGGGAAAACACAACAAAAAGTTGTAAGACAGAGACTTCTTAATTCCAGAAATTTCAGAATAACTTGTTGCAAGCATACACCTTCTGTTTCAAGTGCAGCTATTTTAACAATTCTTTCTGATGTAAGAACTCTCACTCACCCATCCTGATAAATATGTATCTGTCTCCAAAATCCAAAGCACATTTAATATCTGTTTCATGATTTTTCTCTCTAATAACTAACTTTTCTTCTCCAATAACCAGCAATAAAATCTATTTTTATTAAAGAGAAATGACTACTAGGATTATGTGCAAGAAGTATGGAACAATTAAATTCTTAAGTTCTGAATAATCATTTTTCATCAATTTGGAGGCCTTTTCAAAGATACACTCCATCAATTATGTAGAATTTACCCTGCAATTTACTGTGAACTGAACTGACAGATAAGAGTAACCAAGATACCTCAGGCAAACCAGGTCGCTCAGACTTTTTCTTGCTGTTTCACAATTAAAGGTTGACCACAGAAACCTTTACTTTCTGCAGAATGACATATTTGTTTGTCTAAATATGCAGGCAATTAACATAGAGATAGCATGCATTTAAATGGAGGTCCCAGTGACCTCCATCTCCTAGCTGCAAGCTTTGCTCTGAAAGCAGACAGCTTAGCAAAAAATATTCAATTAATAAAAAACTGAAGGGCAACAAGTCCATTTTAAATCATTTAAAAATAAATAGTGTTTACTGCTCCATATTTAATAAGTTAATAAACAACAACACCATGACTAATAACATAAGCAACAAGGGCATAGGTCTGAATAATCTTAACAGGGATCATATTAAAAAAAATAAGATGAAATTTAAAAAAAATCTAGTTATTTCTCTTTCATTCAGAATATTACAGAATATTCTATGAGAAATTACAGCCTGTGTTCTTGTATTTTCTGAGCCCTGTATTTCACTCCTCTTCCCATGTCCCAAACCCAACTGTGACACTATGACTTGCTCCAGTTACTCAAATTTCCAATCCCAAATATTTCTTCCTCCCCTCAAACATCCATAGCTCCCTTCCAAATTATTTGTTAGGCAAGAACAGCGAAAGGTCTTGCTCAACCATAGATGAGGAAGCAGAAGTTTTCTGTGGCTAAATTAAGTGGATAAGAAGTAAACTCACCCTGCACTCTGTCCCACAGGAGCATTGAGTCTCCACTCTACGTAACTACCCATCATCTGAAAAAACTTATTAACTGTTGTATTTGAAATCCCAGACCTCTGTCACATTTGCTTGAAACTGGCCAATAACTTATGAAAACTCTGTAAACAAAACTAAACAAAACAAAAAGAAAGGTAGGCCACTTGGATATTTATCAATCAAATGAACATGTGTTTTTAAAGAGAAAAACTGAATAATTTTTATTTTTTTAATCAAACTTATAATTTGAGGGGTCTGCAGAAACCATATATCACACCAGTGCCATCTAATGGAAGAAAACATCAGCCCACCATTGGTGTTAAGGAAGACCCTGTCAGACAAGAATTAAGTCATCAAGTAGGGTTGTTTCTACCAGCCCTAATGTGGACTCCTCCTTTTCTCATGTATAAATTCAGGTCTTCACAAAACATTATGGACTTAGAAAAAAAAAGAAAAAATTAAAACAAAATCACTAATGTTGAGATTAGAAAGACTGGTTTGGGATTTTCTTTGCCTTTTTTTTTTTTTTAATTCAGCTTTTTTTTTTTTTTTTTTTAATGTTATTCAGCTAAATTCAAAGTCCTAAGATTTTTACCTGTGCTACCCAAAATTAATGGTAGTTTCCTAATTTAAAGGTTCAAAAGTCCACAAGACAAGGTTGCTTTTTAATTGATTTATGTAGAAAACAATTGTATAATGCTCCATAGATGAGCACTTAAAGCCGTATCTCTATATACCTTACATAACCTAAATAGATGGAGCAATTACTCCTGTTCTGACTCCAGGACTAGCTTGGATAGGCTCTTTCGCAGTGTTGAACCTCATCTTTACTGTGAGAGGTTATGATTTTTCCCCTGTGCTGCACATATATTCTTACTTCAGCAACCACCAAATGCCCAGAAAAGGAGATTTAATAAAAATGATGGCACGCTCTATTAGTGTTTTACTTTCACAGTATATTATCTACTACGAAAGAGAACATTTACTTAATTCATCTGGGTAAAATAGTTCCACCAATCAAAACAAAAGCCAGAGATGTGCAGTAATAGGGGAATATGCAAAATGATGACTTTTCTGATTGCTAGCATAATGCGAAAGTTAAGTCACGCTATAATTAACAGATCTGATTCAGAATGGTTCCTGTTGAGTAGCCGTATTCAATAAGAGTCTGTTGATGGGATTTATTACCAAATTGTTACTATAACAAGTAAGCATTTGTTTTGCATATGCAGCGTACTCTGAGAGTGCTGGAATCTGCTCCAGTAGAAGTTAGGAGCAGGGTAATGTCCTCCTCTATGATAGCCCGAGGGCTCCCAACATTCAGCTCTTCTTTGTCTTACAACTTTTGAGCAGCTAACTTTTCAGCAGAATATTGCTGCCTTTGGGAAAGCCTTCGAGAAACCAGTGGTCAAACACAACTACAGAGATTTGAGCTGCTACACAATGGCATCAGATAAAATACAGAGGTTCAAGTTTAAGAGAAGTGATTCTGCAAGGCAGTTTAAAAAGCCAGTGCATTACAAGTAAGGTTTCAACAGAGCTGATTACAAGCCGCAGTTTCAAGACACAACATTTCTCTTCTATTCAGTTATGTGATATGAAATAGATATTTCCAAGTCTGCTGAGACCACTAAGAGCCTGCTAACATTACCCAGTCCCAAAATGCACTTCAAACACATGCCAAGCTATTGGCAAAGTTTTCTACAGACCAATGGCTCAAAACATTAATCACTGTGTATAAATTGAAATTTTACTTTTTTATTTCTCCAGTTGGAAAAAAAAAAAATTAAACCAATTATTTGCCAGTGATACGGGTCTGCAAATTTTGGAAGCAGTAAATTAAGAATAATCACAGATTAGATACGTCACAGAATACTTAAGCATCTTGGGTCTTTTTACAGAAAATATTTGCTAGGCTATGAGTTCATTTATGAAAAGATAATGACCCAGGAAATATTTTCCTTAATTGCAAAGGAGCTGTTTATGACAGTGTCTAGGGAACTAATTAGAAAGGAGTTTCATCTGTAAAGGACTAGGCTTTAAACTCAAAAAGTGATTTTTAAAGGACTTGCTTGAGATAGAGCACAGTTTCCATGCAGGCAGATCTGATTTCTGAGGAGTAGCAACATTTTGCAGAAGTGGAAGCAAGTACATATCAGGTCCCCATGATGGCTGGGAGGCAGCCAGTGTTGGTATGCTCCTGCTACAGGGAATTGCTCAGCACAACTCATCAAATCCTTTTCTGTTTCACTACAGCAGATGTGGAAAGCATTCAGAAGCATGCAAATGGGAGAAAAGCTACCTCTAAAGTAAAGTGAGATTTTGTAAAAATACTTCCATATTTGCCAAAGGACATGTAGGACCCACTTGCCAACAGAACAAGTGCCAGGAAAATACTTCATCTGATAGCATCATAAGCTCCTATTGAGCGTCATTGCTTCTTTCTGTTACCAGAACATACAGAAACTTCAACAATTAAAAAAAAAAAAAAGGGATGGCACCTTATAGATTTTCTAATATACACACTTTAGTTTTCCATCTAGAACCTTGTAACTAAAATCAGTCATGTCTGTAGAATAGTGTTACAGTTCATGAGCCTGCAGATCCAACATACTTCTACTGGACATGATAGGCTGTGAACTTAAAAAACTTCCCTGTTGTGTGAACAATCTCGTGGTTTCTTATCGACAGTTCTTCTCATCGTCTTTTGACGTATCCATGCTCGGTGCTTTTCTAAAGACAAGAGTCCAAGTCTCACGTGGTTACGTAATAATATCAGTTTTTAACTTTAAAGTAAAAAAAATAATAATAGCAAACTCACAGCTCTACTCAAGGAAGTGAAGCAAAATTCAAAACAACAAAAAAGACCTACAAAAGGAACTCCAAACATTTAACATTTAAGCAGCCAGTTTCATGATGTTTAAATGTATATCAAGACTTCAACAAAATATTCAGCATGGCAAATTGGCCTTTTTCTTTAACATTTCAAAACAAATAAAAAAATCAATTAAGCATTAAAGGAAGAAACGTAATTTTAAAATATTCTCAGTAGCAGTTCCCCAAAACAAGTGACAAATTGAAAGACGGCTCTGCATTACTTCTAGTGGGCATTAATGCTGTACTACTCAGTCTACCTCAGCAGCAGGACTGACCTGGGGGCACTAGTGAAGACTCTCTGGATTTGTCAGCTAGTTTGCTAACAAAATTTGGCACCACTATGTACAGCTCGTACTCTCTGTTTAAGAAACCTGGTATTCAATGAGCTGGGACTGCTACAGGCAGAGATGGATTAGCAGAGACATACATAAAACTTGTTGAGTGCGTGCCCACGCTCAGCATCTAGCCAACCTTCTCAAATGCCTCACTGTCTTCTGATCCACCAAATTAAAATATTCCATGTTGCTACACTTTTAATAACTTCTGAACTCTTATGCCACTTATTACGTAAAACTTTGGAATGGAACAAAAAAAAAAAAAGAAAAAGAAAAAAATGCAAACAAACAAAATTAACGCACAAAAAGTCACCACATCTATTGTCTGTTCCGGCATCGAAAATAGGATTGATTTATTTTTACGCAAGTCGAGAGTTTCAAAATTAAATAAGTCTGTTTTACAAATTATTTACTTTCTACAAGATCCATTTCCCCTTGAAGCACGCTGTGCATGCCCTCCTAGTGTGAACAGTTTACAGTCTGTGATCAAGCACAGACCTACTTGGCTGGATTTTTTTCCCTCTCAAAATGGCAATTCTGAGAATCATAAATAACACACACAGTTATTGCAATTTGAGCTTATTCCCAATAAATAAAATTAGCTAAGCAGTTTTCTATGCAGCTTAGCTCTTTCTTTGCTAGCTTATGATTTCACATTGACCTGCTTCATGTTGCTAGCCACAATCAAATTCTGCCACTGCAAGTATAAAATGAAGAACATAAATTAATGAATGCTTAGTGAAAAATGCATACATTCAAGTGATCACAAATAAGCTCTAATCTTCATAGGATATTTTAAAAGAAAAAAAAAACCTTAAAATTTAAAATTATATACTGCCTAACACAGATTCCAGCGTCCATCTGTTATACGCTACAAAGTTCTGTTTATCAGAACACTAAACGGGAAACCTCCTCATCATTAAGCCCCGAATGATCAGAATACTTAGGGATGCTGCTAAACTTAAGCAGTTGAGCAGCACCGCTGACTTAAAACACAAGGCAGGACAGATTCCTTTGGGGAGTTATGAAGCAGCAGTTTATCAATCCATTCCAATTATCTCCAACACTTACAATAAGCCTCCAGTTATCTCATTTTTGTTTCATAAACAGTTCTCTTATGAAACAGGTCGTGGCAAAGTTTAAGTCTTGGTCTAAAAACAGCAGAGCAACCAGAGAAATAAAATTGTATGGGATATATGGTGAGTTAACACAGATAACCTAATGGCATGTTTTGACCATAAACCCACTGCAATCCTAATGAATGTGTATCTACATTCTCTGGTTCTGAACTTTAAAAGTAAATAGATCATTGCTAAGACTTACTGACAAGAAAAAATGTCATAATGAAAAATTAAAATTATAAATAGAGTCTCTATAGTTCTCCTCATGTTAGACCCATTTTTCTCTTAAGACCAACACTTCCACTCAACAAATCAAGTCACGTTCAGTTTGAAAAAAAAAAATACACATAAAATGAAGAATATGTAGTTGAAGTGTTTGTCTCCTACACATTACTGTGATTCATAGCTTTTATTTATTTAAAAAAAGAATTCCCACAGGTGGGACTTCAGACTTTAAGTCATTTTTCCAGGCTGATCTTCTAAGGTCCTAGCAAAATGCTCAGAATAATGTGAGCTCCTGATTAAAGCAGGAAGTAAATCTGTATGCATGCAATTAAAGTGTCTGCAAGGGCAGATGCAGATGACAGTAATTCATACTCTAAGAAATGGGCTTGTGTATTTGGCAGATTAACTGTTCTGTATTCCATTGCAATGAGGTATGGAAACTGTACTGTGAAACAGCCATTACTCATTCCCTCTGCTCCAAGCACGTAGGTCTATCAGAGTCGAGCCAGGCTGGAGAGGGCAAGGGGCGACTGCTGGAAAGAGAAGAGCCTACGTGTTTCAGATTAACACTTCCCTTGAATGGCTTCTTTTATTTAATTTCCCCTACTTTTTAAATTAGCAAGTACAGTAGGCCCAGAAGGGAAATGCGCAACGGGAAGAGGGAGAGAGAGGGAAAAAGCAAAAGCAGCCAAAACTCTCCAACTTGTTCATTAGGGTTTTTGTGTTTGAACATCTGAATGAATCATGTGTCTGTTTTTCATTATTCTCCATATGTGATTGTTGCCTGCTTTGTTCATTGATTTCTGGCTACTTTGTCATGACTGCGCTCATTTTGTTTTATATATTGTTCTCTTACAGAGTGATTGTTGCTTCTAGTATGTCTCACTTAGTATTTATGCCACCAACAAAGACTAATCTTTAAATGAGAAGTTACGTCAAAAGAATTCCCTTGTTAACTCCCTAGAAGCATATATGATTTCTTCAGACCGACTGCTTAATTCATACCAGGAGTAAATCCTCAGATGACACTATTCCTTAGCACGCCAGTAATGTAGCAGGTATCACAAGGGATACTGAAGGGTGATGTACCGTCCATTTTTCAGAGTGTCTTCTGCATTTTTCAAAGAGGAAACCTAACACTTTTTGCTAACCAGAAGTCTATTTTAACTGATTTGCACATTTATACAAATGCTACTTGAAACAATTTGTTTGTTGTATACACTATTTTATATTTTTAGGTCTACTCTACACCTTGGAAAAAAACACGAATGAGGCCGAAATAGATTTTGAAATCTCCAATCACATGATTTCTTGTATCATTGACATGAGGGTAATCTTCATCACTGTATGAACAGCAGAGGATGATGGGATCATTTAACAGGATAGCTCATACTTTGGGAAAGATGTGTGATAATCAAAAGACTGGGAAGGAGCAAACAAAATGCCTGCTGTTTGTTTGCTTGCTTGATTTAAAGGACTGGATGTAGGCCCCGGTGAATTAGAGATACGTCAACTTAGATTTAACTTCCGGAAAAATCTTTCAACAAATAGTAAATAAACCAATTCACAGTGCCTCAAAGGCACCAGGTGATGAGTACCACACAGCATTGATTAGAAAGAATAAATGTCACACTGCATCTCCATCCAAACACAGGTAACTAAGTTCCATGGAGAGGTAAATACTGTATGTTTCAATCAAAACTTGGTTGTCCCTCATAACATGAAGAGATGGAAGAAAAACGACCTAGCTAAAACTGCTATGACGTAGGTGCCAAACTGACTGGCATATCCAATTTAAAAATAAAGTTCTCAGTGGCTCACTGTTAAACTATCTGGTATGCCAAGAAGGTTTCCTCATATGTCTCTCCCATGCCTGTTATTATTCTGTCTTTTCCAAATTATCTTGTCCAGTGGATTATAGAAATCATTTATTAACTGTGAAGAGGATACCTAAGAGGTAAGTGCTGTAAGCACTCTGAAGGACTTAAGGCTTGAGAATAATCTTGACAAATTAAGGAGCAGCCAGAAAAAAAAGACGATAAAATTCAATGCAGACAAATGAAAAGTACTAGCCTTAGGAGGGAATAATGAGCAGCACAAAGAAGAGCACACAGTAAGGAATGCCTGGCTGGCAGCAACGCCTGAGAAGAGAACAACAGAACCAAGGGGCTGCTGAGAATCTCTTAGCAACACCCTCATACAGCATATGTTCTCATACAACACCATCGAAAGTACACTTAAACTTTAAATATACATAGTTCTTTATATGTATAAATAAACAAACAGGGGAGCCACACGATCACACAGAATACAAATGAAATAAACTCTCCATGTTATTTAAAATGGCCAGACTCAGGCTGACTGACATTCTGTGCCTGGCTCTGAGGGCTTCTGGTTAGAAGTGAACTAATTAGAGAGACTGGTGAAGTGCAATATAAGAAACTTGAAACAGATTGCTTTTCAGGAAGGAGTGAAAGATCCAATGTATAATCTAAAGAAAGATCAGATAGTTGCATAGCAGTCTTCAAATATATGTTTGCTGCAAAGAAGAAGGGAATAAACTGTTCTGCATCCACTGGGAAGTAAGAAAAGAAGCAATAAGCTCAAATTGCATAAAGAGAGATTTGGGTTAGATATTAGGAAATGCTTTATTACAGTAGAACAGCAAGCAATGTTGCAGCTTGCCTGAAGAGCTTGCGGAGCCTCCATGACTGGAAGCCTCCAGGCATGAGAGAGGCAAACATCTGCAAACATACTGGTCCTGGCCTGGGGCAGAGGAATGGACATGATGACTTCCTCACATCCCTTCCATTTTGATGCCTGTCAGACTATTTTTTTTTCCCAGTAATCTCACTGAAGAGGAAGGAAATTGTAGCCAGCCTTTAAAGAAGCAAAACTTCTATTCTTTTTGTGCCATGAAGCATTCTGTTAATAAATCCAATTATGTTTATGATCTTTTAATGGCACCACTTATGTCATAAAGATACATCATTGCAAATACAAATAATATATCTCTCTGCCCTACAGTGTAATAACACAGCATAAAAGCAAACTTTTACAGAATTCTAACTTACTGTTGTATGGCTCCAACTACAATAATATCAGAACAGACTACAATATAAAGAATGCCAAACCAAGATGTGTATCTTTCTCAAACTTTTACCATTCATATTCCTCACAATCTTTTCATTTCACATTTTTGTGTTTTGTGAGGAAATCCATGCCTTTTCTTCTATACTTCAGGCAGTGGGAATTGAAAGAAGCTCAGATCACGTGATACCATGTTTGTAGGAGTGGTTACAATCAAACATCTGTTGTGGAAAGAAAAGGCGTGAAGGACAAAAAGGACAACCATTTAGCCTGTTTCCAAAAGATTCACTCCATTAACCTTGAGGCTCCGGCCTGAAGCATCTATGGTAAGATCACAGTGGTCCCAATCAAGATCAGCAGGGGCAAATAATTTCTCCCTTCCACAGATTTCATTTAACTATTTAATATATTTACAGACCAGTTCAAATTCAATTCCATATGCCTGCTTTGTGTTTCCATTTCAAATGGACAACTTTAAGACAAAAGCCTGGTAGATGAGAAGCTGGACATGAGCAGGCAGTGTGCACTTGCAACCCGGAAGACCAACTGTGTTCTGAGCTGAATTACAACTAATGCAAAGCCCCTCCTATCCCACCATGTTACAGTTCAGAGCACCACTTTCTCCTTGTCAAACCAGCTTAGAGCCCTTTGATCTGCTCAGCCCCTTTTGTAGCTCCTAGTCTTTTCATTTGCTGCTAGTTTTCCTCTCTCTATAGGTCGCCATACCACACTCTTTCTCCAAAACCCATTTTTGGAGAAATTACCTCCATTTCCTCCTGGCTCAGAAACTGCAGCACTTGCTTCTGTGGCCCCCCATGCCAGTTTCCTGCACTTGGCCTAGTCCATACCTCCCATGGGAGTATTCCTCCGTAAAATAAAATAAAACAACAAACAAAACTAATAACCAAAGCTGTTTCTCCCTATGTTTTTTCAAAGTTATATGGACAGCGATGTTATAAAAAATCTGCTTTCACAGGGCACTACGGAAAGGAAAAGCATGTCCAGACAAAAACAAATGTATGGCAATGCTGTTTCTGATGATGCCTCATAACCTATTGGGCTGGTGGAGTTTTCTAAAACTAACAATGGTAATTTTCCAACCTACTTTTCTCAAGTAGCTAATAAATGCTGCTGCTGACAGGCAACTGATAAAGGCACACACTTCTAGAAACATCAATGATGCCCTTCGTACATCCAGCAGGATTTTTCACCTTCTCACAGTTTGCCCAAATGTCTTTCTCTGATGCTTCTCTTCAGAAATCATCTTGTCACCAGTGAGATATTTCTGTACGCAGTGTTCATACTAACTCACACAGAAATATGGTCCACGACATTTGTCCTAACAGAAGAATCTACTCAGTAGATTCTATTACTCCAAAAGGATTCTGTATATCACTAGCATAATGTTACAGACTTTTAAAGCAAAGGTCCCCACCATACAACTGATTGCTTTTCAGACTGGTAAATGAATAACAATTCCCTCCCTAAGATAATTCTACATGCTCACCAATATTTAACTATGCTCATTTTGCTATACGTACACATATATGTATATCAAACATTATATTTCACTTAAAAGTTTAAGATATTAGCAAAAAATTAAGAAAGAAATAAAAACGTAAAACTGGAAAATGAATCATTCTCATATCTTGGTATTGCAATTGGAAGATACATTTGTGTCACAAATAATTTCTACTTCCAATAGTGTAGACCAAGACTATACAGAAACAGAAAAATTAAACCAGGTTTTGCTTGGGAAATTTTTCCCATAGGTTTCTCATTTTTACACCAGAAATCAATTTGAATCACTAATGGTATCATTCAAATCAGATGGCACTATGTAGTTAGAAGGTAATTTACTTTTCTGCTGAAGCAATTTGATACTTGTTCTGACTTGTGATTTTCATTTTGTTTGTTAATGAAAAAAATTAATGAGTAATGTCACTGGAAACACAACTCAAAGCATTGGCATTATTAAATATGTTTGCAAGATACTTTACATTATGCTGATTGCAGCGTTGTAGCAATAGCCTTGGCAGCCAAGCCACCAGTCAATCACTCAAATAATGAACTCGCAAGGCAGACTTTTTGCACATACCTTTGCACTGATTTGTGTTTTTGTCAAGAATTGCCTTTGTTGATACAATTTTCCCATACCTAAAGAGAAAACAAAAAAACAGAAACACATGTTATTGTATTTTTATATAACACATATCATACATCCAACATACAAAACATTTCAAGAACAGTAGATCTTCTTCTTGGATGAGTGTATGTCTGATACTCCTGGAGACATTCCTTCTGCCACTGCAGTTCAACAAACACCTTTAGAGTTCATTTGGAAAGCACTTATCCTCTGCCACAGCCTGTTTACCTCTGGCCACTGCACTACCGCTAACATAAGTGTCTGATACAGAGTCAATTGTAGGGCATCAGCACTGCTGACGATGCTTTTTTAATTATGTTAGTTAGGCTTCCTTAAAAATATTTTTTCATTTTTAGCTGCCAAGGAAAATTTGTTGTAATACAGATGGACTAGATCCAACAACAACGCGGGAGGTATCATCATTTATTTCCATGTATATGTATGTATATACACTCTAAACTTCTGTTTTAGATAAACAGAAACTTTTGAGATTTATATCCATCTCCCAGGTCTAAGATGAATGTTAGAATTTATTTGAACATATCAAACCTCCCACAGACAGCACAGCACTGCACCAAAACTTGAATTAGGGCACATACAAGTTGTTACATTAAGCAGTTAAACCAGAAAACAGCTATGTGTCTTTACCTCACAGAGATTTAAACTAAAAACGCAGATTTAATGGTCATAGTCACTAATCCCAAGTGAACAATCACAGAAGGCCATTTATAGCTGAACGCAACACTTCAGGAGAATGAGAACAGTTAATTTTATTCCTCTAGTCACTGTCTTATTTTGGTCACTGCCACTGCTTCACCAAAGAGACCTTTCTCCAAAATGTCCCTTGTCCAATTTTTTTTAAAATTTATTTTTTTAACCATTACAGCTGCTCTGATAGATCAAGTTTTCACTTGGAAAACTCCATGATACACAACTTCCACTATTAATGAAGAACATATTACTATAAAAGACAATAATAGAACTGCATCTTCTAATGGCAAAAGGAAACACTAGATACATTCTTTTACATGGGTGAAATCAACAGAACATTGACTGTGAACTGCCAAAGTGCAGTAGACCAATTTTTATTTGATTAATGTTTATTAACAGCAATATAAATTTGGCATTAGTAGCTTCTATCTAAATTCCAGAAACCAGGATATGGAAATCCTGCTACAATTATCTTCTCTGGCTCAGGACCCATGTCTACTACTATATAGAAGTGAAAAAAACTCAAAGTGCTGGTAGAGCATTGTACTGTATACTATCTGACCTACAATTATATAAATATATGCAGAAAATTGGAATAAAAATAAAAATATTTAAAAATAGGAAGAAATTAAAAAAAAAAAAAAGAAAAAAATGAAGAAAGAAAAAAGGAAAAAAAAAAAAGATACAGAAAAAGAAAACTAAGAAAAAAAAATAGGAAAAATATAAGAAAGTACAGATAACCAAAGAGAGAACAGAACCAGCACTCAAGGAGAAAACAGGATCTTTGAGTTTCAGACAGGCATCCAGTGAATACTTAAATATCATCAAAGGGGAGCAGCACCAACACGAAAGACTGGGGACAGCCTACATAAATTGGGGACAGCCTACATAAATTGGAACCGGTAAAGAATTGAGGCAATTCTGCATCTGAAAGACAAAGTTCTCAGCTGAACTCTCCACATTAGAGGTAACTCATTAGTACTTAGATAAAGTAGATAAAGGCCACCATCTCTCTTTGCCTTGTTTTTGTGACTGACCAAACTGCCACTTTCTACTGTCACTGTTTTTAATTTCTCTAAGAACCAGAAAAAAACATTTCTCTCCATTTGACTTTCATCTTAGGCAGAAAAATGCTTTGCTTTCCTCTCCTTCAACCGAAACCATTCTGAAGGCAGGCAAAGTGACCTAAAAACATTAACAGTTTGTGCAACCATCTTTCAGGAGACTTTTTTTTATACCCCCTGGCTCTGTAGACAGGCAGAATTTTGTACTGTGGGAGCAGACACAATCCAATGCACACCTACCACCATGTGTAAACGGACAGGTAGCTGTAGGTCTACTTTGCCATAGCTGGCACCACTCCAAGAGCTTACATAACAGGTTTAATGTTAACTGTGAGATCACATGCTTTCCTAACCTCAGGTGTTTTCAGAATTGAGGCCTTTATACTCACTTATGTTCCACTTAGTTTTATAATTCTTCACAGTAATACCTGGAGTTGACTTTGGCCTCAAAGACATTAGGGCACACATCTTAAGCAAGCGCAGTCAAATTCTCTGCCAGTATGATTTATGGTTGCTCAGTAGGCCAGTTTACCCAACAGGAAACTTGGCCTGTGCAGTGCATCTTCATTTATTTGATTTATTTAGATTTAAAATTGACTACATGAAAAACATGCAAAAACATGCCTATCTTGTACAGCAAAGGGCTTCTGACAGATATATGGAAAAAGAATCCAGCAAAAATCAGTGGCTAACCCACAACAACCTCAAATAAAACACAACCCCTACCTAAACTTCCGCCAACAAAAACTAACACCCAGCCTCCATTTCAGTTCAGCCACTCCTAATGAATTGATATGTTGTTTCATCCAAGTCACCTCAAAGTTGACATTTCTTGCCAGCAAAGACAGACATTTGTGGTTGCCCCGCTTTTATTACAGATTTCGCAAAGTTATTTGCTGCATACTGTGATCCTGCAAATTCTTAGTTACACTAGAGATTTCACTCACAGAAGCAATCCTGTTCAGTCCAGAAGTTTCCTCCAACACGTAGTTACACGCACATTACCTTTGTGTTTGCAAATACAGCCATCTGAGTACCGAGAGGTGCCACAACAACAAATACCATTACAGGCAATTAGCCATATGCAGCCAATTTAATCAACACTATAAACTCTGAGATCTTCCACAATAAAGTCACTGGAATTAATTTAGACACTATTTTCCTAAATATTTCAAGTAATTATTTCACAGTAATCAGAACATCAGTCCTGATGAAGAACGTTAGCTTGTGTGCTGCATGAAATCAGGAACATATTTTGCTCCTATAAATGTAGACATGTTTCTTTTTTGCACATATAGAGAGCGGTACCAAGTTATGCCTCATCTCCAAAGGTGATGGTTTTTCATTTAGCTATGGTTTCCTCCAAGTGAAAGTACCAAAAATATATTCCTCATTAACACTGCCCACAGAAATAAGAATAAACTGCATTGCAGGAGACAGCTTCTTGCTTTCTCATATTTAAATAGATATCACTATACAATCCAACAGCCTGCACCTCTGCTTCAGGAGTGGTACCATTAACCTAACTGATACGGTACCATTAACCTAACTGATACTAGGTATAGGTCACACGTCATGAGAAAACATGATCACTATTTAATTTCCTCCCAAGTTACAATGCACAGAGGTATTCTTTTCATGATTTTGAAAGAAAAATTCTAGTCAGAAAAAAGATAATTATGGAGTTCCGTTCATTGCAATCCCTTACCACCAACCTTTTGATATAATGACTGAATCATTAAGGATAATCTACTGCAACACAGAATCCAAGAGAATAAACGCTATGAATCTGAGAAAACCACCTCAAGAATGTATTTAGTGAACATCTGAAACAGAATTTTTCTCCAAAAGATTTCCAGACAGACAATGCATTGGTTTTCATTACATTCCTCCCTAAGCATTATTTAAATGTGTTTTCATTTGGTTTCATCCTTTTTTATTTATTTATTTTAATAAATCCTCTTAATCCTGTATCCAATGATGCTTTCAACAGTTTTTCATTTAATAATTTTCATTTAAGACCAGGCGGTCAAGTGTTTGAGAAATTTTCCATATGAGGAGCAACTGCATAGACAAGGACTTAAGCTCATTAAAGAAGGGCCTGTGCAGTGAAATGAGAACTAGTTGTCTTCATTGTTCCTCATAATATATGACGTCTGACAACTAAATTACAAGATGAACAGTGTAAAAAATTGAAGGGAAGATTCTTCACCAGAAGGTGAAATATACATGTGGAACTCATTGACCACAGAACGTGCCAATGCCTCACAGAGTGTATCTTTACAGAAAGCTATTAGACAACCTCTGGGCTGGTAGATCTGTCAGAAAAAAAAAAAAAAAAGAAAAAAAAAATATCGCTACATATAGTCTTTCAAGAACCAAATTCCATTGCACCCCACATTTTCCACCTACTCAGCAAGCTCTGGAAAGATGCAAACAATGCAGAATGAACTCCTTAATGTACATCAGAGCTGCAGTACAAATAGATCATTTCGAGAGCTTTCTGGCAAGCAGTCGATCAGCACTTACACTGCAGACAAGGGTGACCACTTGTTCCTGGGTTGCTATTTGATAACTACTGCTAAAATCCTTTCTGAAGGAAGCACTTGAGTTGTAAGTGATACCTCCTGCAAGATGCGAGAAACTTTCCCTTCACCCACACAGATTTGAAACTGATAGGAATTTGCTATCTTACAGCGCACAAGGGAGTAAGGCCATTTCTGCTTGTGCCTCCAGGAATTTAAGGGTGCAGGGGAAAGCAAGTGTGTTATTAGAATTGAGAGAAAAAATGAGATTCAGCTGGGAGCAGGCTCAAGGTGGAGGAACCAAGGACCATTCACCGTCCTCCTGGGAAGGAGACAAACCAAGGAAGAAAGCTTGCTTGGGGACTGGTACCACAAAAAGCCATGGATTAGAAGACAGGATGTCCTGGGAAGCCAGACTGGCCAGGCTACTCAAGCTTTTCACCTTTTTCATGTTGCTAAAAAAACCCAAAAGCACGAGGGAGAAGTCCTTTTACTCTCTCCTTCAAGCTAGCTTTCAAGCAGGCCATGGCTGGTCTTGTAACACAAAATGGTTATCAGAACAGACAGGCCAAGGTCCTCATCCAGCTTGCTACCACAGGTATGATGCCCCTTTCCATCCAATTATGACAGAAGGTCACAGACACCTACTAAACATGCCTTTTGCTCCTTTCCAGTCATTACCTGTGTGTTTTAAATAAACATGAAACTTGGGATTTCAACCTGATCAACCTCTTCACAGAGTTCTTCCTTGCTTAGTTAAACCAACGGAGCTTGCCTGCATTTCTAAGCATTTAGGTAACAGTATATGCCTTTATCTTGGGAGCTTTTGTTTTTGTATTGACCAGAAGTAATTGGATATAGGTAAGAAACTCTGAGGCTTTCATCCTTGTGAATCAATACATAAATAGTGTAACTGGGTTTATTTTGCTTAAAAGTAGACTCTATTAGGAAAAATTATGGATTCCTGGGTGGGGAAAAAAAGCCAACATTATGAAAGCCTATAATACAGAAGGAATTGCTACTGGGTTTCTTGCAAAGATATTTTTCCTACAATGCCCTCCCCCATATACCCAACACATCCAAATGCACACAGAAGGGAAGCTCACTCAGAAAAGTTCTCTCCGTTACCAGAGATGGGGCTTGCTTATTGTAGTTTCTTCTGCATATTAATTTAAAGAGAAAAAGAAATTGGAGAGGGACAGAGAGCTTAAGACCAAACTCTCTTTTTATTCATACAGGTCTGAAATAACTACATTCATCCAATTCAAACCACTTTCTCTTTTCACTAACCAGCTCATTGCTTGGAGCATGGTGGTTGCAGGGAGCCTACAATGTACTAGATTAACAAGACCTTACTTTTGCCCAAGAGTTAGAGTTTAACCTCTGTCTTCTCCACTTCTTTCAGTATGATTTTCAAGTTTACAAAAGTCACTCCTTTGCAGACTATAATATAAGTTACCACAGGAATTTAAAATAACAACTCGTCCAAAAGTTTCAAAGGAAAAAGGGTGTCTTTCTGAAGTCTTTTGGCCATTCATCTGTAATAGCGTTGGACTTACAGAAGCTCTCCTAGGGACCTTACTCCTGAATTCTGTAAGGCTCAGAATTGCCTAGCAATTTTGAAACATTGTCATATGTTTCTGTTCTTAACAACAGAGTTAGGTACACAGTTTTAAGCTGAAAATAGAGAATATTGTAGCATAAACTTTCTAAAGAACACAAGCTGATTAAAAGCCTAAAGAATGCATGCATATTCAAAAATATCTTCATGTTTAGAGATTTACTGCTAAGAAAGAATATAATGTTTTGATTCAGAAATTGATTAATTGATCACCATCACACCATGTTCACCAAAAATGCATTTTTCAGAAGAGAAAAAAATAATAATAAATGTCTCTGAACAACATTCTAACTTTAGACAAGACCTAAGACCTTACCATTCTCATAGAATCACAGAATTCTTTGATTTGGAAGAGATGCATAAATGTCACCTAATCAAACTCCTCTGCAATGAACAGGGACACCTACAGCTAGATCAGGTGGCTCAGAGCTAACTCTAGCCTGACCTTGAATGTTTCCAAGGATGGGGCATCCACCACATCTCTGAGCAACCACTGCCTCAACACCATTACTCTAAAAAAAACTTCCTTATATCCAGTCTAAATCTCCCCTCTTTTAGATTTAAACCATTTCCCCTTGCTCTGTCACAACAGACTATGCTAAAGAGTTTGTTCCCTTCTTTCTTAAAGTCCCCCTTTAGATACTGAAAGGCTGCTCTCAGGTCTCCCCAGACCCATCTCTTCTCCAGGCTGAACAGCCCCAGCTCTCTCAGCCTCCTCTCCTCACAGGAGGAGTTTCCATCCCTTGGATCATTTCTGTGGCCACGCTCTGGATGCACTCCAACAGCTCCATGTCTCTCCTGTACTGAGGACTCCACATCTGGATGCAGTACTCCAGGTGAGGCCTCACCAGCACAGAGCAGAGGGGCAGGATCACCTCCTTCCCCCTGCTGGCCATGCTTCTTTTGATGCAGCCCAGGATACAGTCAGCTTTTTGGGCTGTGAAGGCATGTGGCTGGCTCATGTCAGCTTGCCATCCACCAGAACCCCCAGATCCTTTTCAGCAGGGTTGCGCTCAGCCCTCATGTCCCGCAACTTGTATTGGTTGTGTGGGTTGCAACAACCCAAGTACAAGACTTGGCACTTGGATTTGTTGAATATCGCTGGGCATAACAGCTCTGTGATAGCAGGAAAGAACCTAATAGGCTATTTCATAGTATTGTTGCATTTGATTTACACTAAACTGACAGATCACATTCAGAAATCCTGCTCTTAAGGAGAAGGTGCAAGCACCACTTAGTTCAAATCAGAAGCTGTAACACCACTGTGGAGCAGTTGTGATCCACTGATGCTTTTTTCAAAGAATATGGAACACTTGCTAGTTATAGTGAACTTTACTTTTGTAATATTTCAACAATTTAAAGTGTATAACATTGCAAATAAACCTCTCCAAATGTGTGTAGAAATAGCAAAAGTCAAAACATCTCTCTGCTTTTAAAATGCTAGCTTTTCTTTCCAGTGCCCCTAAAAAATTCTGCTGTTAAAGCACAGAAAGGCATCTTCACTAAAATGATGCAGATGTCTTACATTCAAGTTAGAAAAATATTTACAATACAATACAGATATTTACCAACAAACAGAGTCATATTTCCTAGTCAAACTAATCTTCCTTCATATTGTTTAACGTTATATGCACATTTACCTCTCAAAAAATAGTATCATATGAAAGCATACAGTCTCTGGAGACTTACTGTAATTGTTTTTGGTACTTGGCAAATTAAGATAGCTTCAACAGAAGTTAAAGTAAATGAAATTTAAACTGACACTAAATTTCTGGGTATATAAAGAACTTGAACTTCAAGATCTGTAAGAAGTATATTACTTAGATAGTTCAAACAAAGTGTTTCCCGTAGCTGTTTTCTTTTCCTTTCCTTGTCAAAATATAATTATTATTATTTTCCTTGCATGTAAATGAAATTAAATGTCTTGATCCAACACTTGCTGAAATCAAAGGCAGCTTTTTCATTGCCTTCAGTAGGTACAAGCCCAAATCCTATTTGCAGCGCTTATAATAAGGCTACAGATTTGTCACACTCTTGATACCCAGGACAGAATAAAATTCCACTTACTGAAGTGGCATCCTCAATAAAAGCCTGGCATTTTACAGCGTTTTGTTTGTGCTTTTTTCCCCAGGTTCATTTCACGCAAGACATTTGGCTCTTGGTTGCAGTTTTAATACTAAATACTGTTTATTCTGAGTTGCTGCTATATATTGTATCCATATTACATATATATGTTTGAATATTGAAGCTATTTAAGACATTTTAAAAATGATTACATTACTGTATATTGTACTTAAATTGTAACTCTGACATGTATGTTTTTGCTTTGATAGAAAGCCATGCTTTTCCCTCACAGTTGTGCCATGACAAATAACCAGTGTTAATAATTAATTAGCAAAATATTTTACAGTTGCTAAATTAAGTATAGAAAACGAAATTCATGCATAAATTAATAACTGTGATTTCATGCAGAACACTTCAACCCTTCTTCTGGGCCATCATTAAATCTTCAACTACCAATTATTCCATATTTGCAAGAATTCAGATGTCTTTAAAAATAAAATACAACTGTTGTTTGCAGACATTCATGGAGAAAATTTCACAGCACTGCTAAGATGCATTATTTGGAAGACAGCTTAGGGATCTAAAACCCTTTGCAGGGCAAGATGAGCGTTACTGTAGCCTGTCACAAATAGTGATGCCAGACATATCGTGATTTTCAAAACACAGGGTGAAAAAAATGCCATGTTTTCTACTATTAAGACATCACTCATTGGCAGTGGAAGAAAAAAAAAGTAGATCTTCAAATCTGAAGAATCACCTTTATGCAATAATTTAATTATCTCAGATATTGTAAAGCTAAGCCACCCACCCCCAGTATATAATTCGTATGTGTGGAATTTATTTACTTTGTATGTTCTTGCCTGCTGGGATGTCTTGGATCCGATTTCTCATTCACACTGTTTCTTGCTTACGGAGGATTCATTGTTAAATTACAGTTGGTATGAACCAGCATGCCAGCATACCATGATATTAATCTCTAAAGTATTCAATCATTGAACAATACTCTCATTATTCAAGAGAACTCCGAGTTCTATGTTTGTGCAGATTTGCTGACATTTCACTAAAACAATTTGCTCTTACAAGAATTATGTGGCTGCAATATATTGTAAATATATAGAGAGACATAAAACACTCAATCAGATGGTACCTCTCTGACAATAGCCAAGAAAAGAAAAGGAATTAAGAAGGAATTAAAAAGAAAAGCAAGAACTCCAGCTATCACCAGGGACTAGGAACTCAAACCGATAATTTAAAGCTAAAGCATTTTATAGAGTTCACACAGAGGCCATGCGAATCAAAAGTGTGAGCAAGACTTCAAGTTCACAGAGCTCCCATTTCATTATTTACAAATGATAAAATTCCAGGTACTTGGGATGTCTTTAGAAACAACGTGGTTCCGATAAGAATCATTTCTTAGGGTTGTTTTTTTTTTCAAGATACATGCTTTAGGAACTACATCAAAGAACTATTTCTTTTTCTTCAATATTACTTATTGTAAAGCTTTTGTTTTCTGTACCAGAATGTTTGTTTTCCAAAGAGTGAACTGTGACCCAAGTAGGCATTTCCTCTGCCTGAAATTTTCAAGGAGAAACAACAAGAGCATGATTTTGGAATTTTTAAGTACAGAAGTGTACACTACTTGTCCAGAAGTAGGACATGATCCTTCTGCTTTTGAATTTCTTAGGATTTCGTTTAACTCCACCACATATATTTTTAAAAGCAAAGATCCTTAGTTCATTTATTTAGGCAACTCTCTAAAGTAAAAACAGGGTGTGAAAATGAATTTCATAAGCTATTTGTCCATGATAATACGAAATACCCATGCACATGTACAACTTCAGGTGTGTATGGAGCCTAGCTCAACTTAAATTGGACAATTCATGCTTATCAAGGTTAAAGCATACTTACAGACTCACAAGTTAATGAGGTCTTTTTGATGTGGAAAGTCCCCACTACAGTCCTGATACAGAAACAACCTTACACAGGACTTGCAAGTGCATGCTCAGTTAGGGAGTGCTTTGCTCTCCTCTGTGCAATCCCTGTAATGATGATGATAATTTATTCTAAGAAAACAAATCTGTTCTTGCTGGTAATTTACCAAAACTGCCAGGCAAAAGTCCTAAAGCAGGTATACTTCTTCACTCAAAGAGAGATGGACATAATTCAATATTATTGCTGTATCAGCCAAGATGTACAAAGATGTTTTCATATAACCTACCTCTTGAAGAGGTAATGAAAAATTGCACTTTTGATTATCTCTTCGTTTCTAGTAACATGATGGCATCCTTTTGAATCCAACAAGCTACTCCAGTTTACATGGACAGAGCAGCTGAGTCCTTATTTTCTGTCTTTGAATATTAAAGTCACTCTTCAAGATAAAATCAAGGGGCAGGAAATAGGAAATCACAGAAGTATAGAGGTTGGAAAGGACCTGTGGAGATCATAGAGTCCAAACCCCCAGTTAAAGCAGGTTCCTGACAGCAAGTCACACAAGTAGGTGTCTAGACAGGTCTGGAATATCTCCAAAGAAGGAGATTCCACAATCTCCTTGGGCAGCCTGTCCCAGTGCACTGTCACTCTCACAATAATTAGGACATCTGTAGCTCACGGTGCATCAATTATTACTTTGGAGAGCCAACGAGCTTAAAATGAACAAAATGTTACAGCCAACCTAGAACTGCTCACTCAGACTTTGTAGAATCATTAATCACCAAGGTTGGAAATGATCATCCAGTCCAACCATCCACCTATCACCAATAGCTGTCACTAAACTATGTCACTCAACACAACGTGCCAGTTTCTCCTACTGGACCCTTGACCACAAGTCACAGGACAGTCGCAATTGCTGTGCTCTACTGTGTTTCAGCTTATACTTACAAACAGTCAATATGGATAGGAAGAGGTTAATTAAGCCATGGGATTCACTCAATAAATACACTGTATAACTTCAGTCTTTAAAAGGGCATTTTGTTGGTCCTGCCAAGATAGAGAACTAGGATGAAAGATGTGCTCTATCTGCCACCAATCCCTTCTGAAACAAAAATGGACAGATCTAAAGGAAGGAGCAAGAATTTAAATACTTTATGATTCTGCTGAGAAGTTTTTCCCCAAGAACAGCAAGACTTTGAAAAACAGAGTAAGTGTATTTTGAATTTTGACCAGTAGCACTTGATTTGGAAGCAAATTAGTTTCAGTCAGGTTTAGGGGTTTTTATATGCATTCAAATAAACCAATTAAATAAAAAATGATCCTCCATCCATATAAAGACACACACGAAGAGTCAAAACCTCATTCTGAGCACTGAACATACTCTGGGAGAATGAGAATTGAGATTCACTGAGACAAACCTACGATTCTTCCTGTAACTGGCCAAGGACTACAGTACTGACAATTCAGGTTGCTCAGTAATACACCAAGAAGTTATGAAATTAACTTTAAGTATTAAATAATAACTAAAAAAATAAATACATTTGAGATATCCTTTTCTTTTGCTTACATATCATAAGCCTTTGTGATAGGTTGTATTTTCAAGCTTCTCTTTACAGAAACAGAAAGAAACCTCCTTTTTTTTTTTTTTTTTTTTTTTTTTTAAATTGAAAGCTGAGATTCCCATCTTATCAATGCCTCAGGATCTAAGGGTTTAAGAAACAAATACTGTGCACCTCGCAATAAACTTCTGAGGGTTGGCAACACCAAGGGCAACATCTTCATCAAATATTAGTGAACATCCTCAGCTAGGGAAAGAACAGTGCTTGGCAGTTACATGTTCTGGGTCCCTGAAAACATCTGAAACATTGAGGGGGGAATAAAGAGGGGGGAAGGATAACAATGAAAAAATCCACCCTGCATTTTATTCCCAGCCTTATAAAATGAGCTGCTGGATTTATGAAAACGCCAGTGTTTGTACCATTCGCTTTACTACTGCTATCATACAGATAAATGACAAGCATATCCTATATGGGTAAATAATATTTCAGCAACCAAAACAGAATCTGCCAAATGTTGCTGGATTTAAAAATATATGTCGCGAAATTTACAATGATCATCTGCAGTGTCAAGCACATCACTTTTAGTACAGGCCATCAGAAGCAATGAAAGTAGAAAAACAATGTAAGAGGGACATCCAGACAATCCTCATGGAGTCAAAGTCACATTCTGTGAGATACAGACATACAGTCTGCAAATGTTTATAAATATGAGTAAGTTAACTCATATCCTGAACAGTCTTCAATGCACACAATGGCCAACTCGTCTAAACCAAACATCTGTAATTTAAGGCCATGTCTTTCCTCATCTCTTAAGAATCTCATTCATCAACAGCATTTGCATCCATTTCTCCCACTTTGTTTCCCTTTTTCTGCTTTCAGAGGAAGTTCCCAAAAGATCAACATTTTGAACAAGAAGCCAAAGCAAAATAAAAGGTCTACTACAGCTATTCATTTCCTAGATGCCCCTGACCTTCACTTTCTTTGGGTTTGATCCAGAGACCACTGAGGTGAAAGGAAAGACCTATGGGTTCCTCTCTTCTGCAATCTCTGATAGCTATTAAATGTTACAGTACACGCAGCATTCCATTTTGTAAGACAGTTTCCGAAATTCAGACTTTGTTTTCTTTTTGACTCCCACATTATCAGGACAACAGCTCCTTTGTTCAAGCTTCAGTGTTTATGTGAATGTTATCTCTGGTTTAGTCTTTAATACTGAGCAGGGTCAGAAAAGGATCATCCTCTTCTCTGAGGTTTAAAGATTTATGTCAGCTTACATTTTTAAGATGCATACACATAAATATACAAACACACAAACAAGTATAAGTAAATTTACTAGAGTTGTTCTCCAAATGATGATATTTAACACCAGCTACAATCTTGTTCCCTTATCTCCCCTGGGATATTTTTTTTTTTTTCAACACAGCAGCATCTTTGGAAAAAAAAAAGCTTTCTTCAACTTATCTGCAAGGGAAGAACGTGGTTTAAATAGTAGAAAAACAGCAAAAAAAGAAGAGGGTGAGGCAAACCATTAAAAGTGTGGAGAAAGACTTCCATAGCCACTGGGCGATCCAAAACTGAGAAACACTCAGTGCCACAGCCATGGCTCCATGATTTAGAGAGGAAACAAAAATCTAAAAGAATGGAGAATGAATGGAAGATTGTATTCTGAAGTCCCAAGCATGCAGGGACTCTGTGAGTGACACGAGTTACACCAGTCCTGTCAGACAGCATGGACCTCAGCAAGATTTAACTTAGGCTCAGGTCTCACTGCTTAGCTCCAAAACCAAGAAGCATCTGCAATATAGATGCTCCTTTAGGAACTGAAGTGGACAGTAGTGTTCATATCTCCATTAGTTCTTTATATTTTTGATCCACATAACAGCAGAGTGCTTTAACAAGGAATCATCATTTGTCTAAACCTCAGGCAGCCTCCACTCCCAAACCTCTCCTGTGTCTCTCATCCCAGAGCTTCTCCAGACAGCCATTCACTCTCCTACCTTTAAGATCAGCATATTTCAGATCTGAACAACTTGGACAGCAAAAACAAACAAATAAACAACAACAACAACAACAAATAACCCTTGTACAGAGAGCCTTTCGAGTTTTTCCTCACTTCTGAAGTCTTTTTATTTTTTAATCCCTGCTCTGCCAATTTTGTCTCCCCTTCCTCCCCTCCCCTTCAGTGGAAATTTTCTACTCTTTACAAGCCTGGCTCTCTGCAGAAAATTGATTTCCCCTAGGATACAGCCATCCTACTGTTCTATGCATGGTCATTAATGACTGTCCTGTTCACCACAGAGACAGACACGGTGGCACTCCTCCCCAGCTCTTCAGCACAGAAAATGCACAGTGGGAAAATCAGAACAACCTCTGAGCTTAACCATTCCAAGAGTACCTCATCTCCAGAAAATGCCATACGTAACTTCCAAATAAGCTGCTGGGAGAACAAAATAACCCTTGCTAGTTTCTGTAACTCTGTATTTTCACTGCAGTAGATTTAAATCTTAAAACCTTCCTCAAAATAACAACCATCATGCATGTTACTCTCCCCCCCCCCCCCCCCCCGAGCCACACAACAATGAACTCCAAATCGAGGTACATCACCACTGCAGTGAACAGCACAGCTGCAGCTCACATTGGTTTTACTTCGGCAGCATCGCAAGAGAGTATTCAAGGGAAGAAAGCATTTCCGTACAGCCTTCAAAAACTGCCTGAAAATGTGAGAAACTATCTTTGTGCTGCATCTTTTGCTTTTTTAGCTGCTTTGCAAGCCATAAACTTGTTGGCTCTACCATCTCCAGGAGATCTGTAGTCTCCCCTTTGATTGCAGTGAAATCCCATCCTAGGAGTGACAGATGATTCTCCCCATGGCACTTGATTAACTGTTGTGCCAATGGGTGAAATAAAACAATTTTACTCACAAAACAGCTTACCCCTTCTCTGTAAACACCTTTAGCTACACTGCAAATTGACTCTTTATCTCATCCTTAACCCATGAGTTCCTTGTATGAACTGCTCATCCCTGCAGGTACAGAAAGGAGGACCAGAAGCAGATAGGAAGAAGATAAGGGTACTTGACATCTTATTCTCACCCTCTCCCAACCAAGGATTTTTTTTTTTTTGTGTGTGGTAAAACCAGTATTTCTGACCCAGTTGTGTTACTAGTTTCAGGGGAAAAAAAAAAAAAAAAAAGAAAGAAAAGGAAAAAGATTAGCAAGCCTCAAGGATGGCTATAGGGTGCTTTGTTATTATTTTGTTTTTTGATAATTCAGTTTCGTTTCAGTAATTTTACCTCAAATAAATAACAGCATTGTCTTGAAATCAAAAGCAAAGTTCAAAACCAACAACAAACCTTTTGAACAGTAGCAGCAACAAGAACCCTCTCAGAGAAGACAACAGGTAAAGGCAATCCCTAAAAATCAGTAGGTCTTAGCTTCAGTTTGGTCTGAAATAAGTCAGTGCAACTAAATCCTGGTGTGGCACTTCAGTGATACTGGGAGTCAAATTGCACAAGGCAACATTTGAAGCTCACATTGTTCAGGTATGCTCTGCAAATTGTGCCAGGGTTTCTTTATATAATTTTCACTCATGTTGGATGGTACCAGCCAAGGAAATCCTCTCTGTCCCAGCAGGATGATTCCCTTGCTGCAGATTCCACAGAATCATGTGCTCCGTGGAAATTTCCAAACACCCCGGCACAACATGGGTGAGTTCAGGATAAAGTTTCAAGCCTGAACTCTGTAATTTCCTGTCTTTTGCTAGTCTACGCAGCTCTTTAATGTTATACTAATATCATTTTTGTCTGCATGATTGAATTACCCACCACTCTCGATGCCAGCATTAGTGGATCTCTGTAACAGGAGAGCAGGCTATGCTGCTCATACCATTACTGAACCCCACGCAGCAGACCAGCTGCAGACCTCCCAATAGTAGGACAGGCAGGCTGCCTTGTTAGGATCGATGGGCACTTGGATGCTGGCACACAGCCTGACCCCGGGCTAACCTCAGCATCCCACAAGAGAGCTTGCCGCAGCAGAAGCCCAGCCAAAAAAGCAGTGGCCAACACCGGGAATCTGCTGACAGTGCCGGGACCCTGCTCACAGGCTCAGCATCCCAAGCCCCACACAGTGCTGCTGGGACTTGGCATGCAGATGCAATAGAGATGTATTGGCTTGGTGACATTTTGACTCCAGGTGCGGTGAATCCTCCGCTGAGAGGAGTGCTGGTGACAGCTACTAACGAGTGGTGCAGTCCTTAAGAAATCCCCTTCAGAAGTCTTTGCAGAGAGATTAAAATGCCACATGTGCATTCGCTGTAACGATCCTAGGGCAGGAGATTTAATGTGACTGTTTTCTTCACCACAGTTGCACCCCCAACCAACAGCTAATGGTGAGCTTGACTACCATACAGAAATACCCGTCTTTATAGGGATTTACACAAGGGGAAGAAAATGAGGCAAGGGGAAAGAGGTAAAAGGGAAAAAAAGAAATAGAGAGGACGAGGTATTCAATTCCATGGCACATAGTTGGTCCCCAGCAGACCATAGCAACTGCACATCAGGGAGAAAAGACTTGTTCTCACAATTAAGATAAATCCTTGCTTTTTTTCAAAGTGTATTAAAAAAACCACTAACCAATGCAGAACCTAACAGGAACTAACAACAGAAATCCAAGTTTCAGCAAAGCCAGGTTTTTCTTACTACTCACTGAAAATAGAGATGAAACAACTGCAGGTCCTAAAAGCACTGACAGAATTTTACACCTGTATCATTATTAGCAGCCTCCTGGACTTCAAGACATTTTAGAAGAGCATGTAGCAACAGAAGAGGGTAGATTTAGACTAGATATTAGGAAGAAATTCTTTACTGTGAGCGTGGTGAGACACTGAAACAGGTTGTGGATGCCCTCTCCCTGGAAGCATTCAAGGCCACAGGATGGGACTTTGAGCAACCTGGTGTCATGACAGACATCTATTTGGTTCATGACCAAAGGTAATCAAACCACAGAGGTGGAGATGACAGCTTCTGGTTCTGTCACAGCTTAGGCACCAAGGCACTGCGAACTCCACTGAATGTGCACTGCACCTTAGTGAACAACACTGATCAGTCTTTGAGTGTTATTTGTTCTGCTGAGGAACACATCTATTCCAGCTTTGCTTCATTCATTTAAAGACACATACAAATAGATATGATACGTAAACCACACATTACAACAAATCTCTAAAAACACAAAAAGGAAATGATTTCTAACCTCAAATAATTATTTTTAAAAAGACTGAAATGAATACTGATGTCATCCATAGCCCTTGATGAAATTATCAAAAGGCTGGAGAAAACTATCTTGTAATCATCAACTTAAACAGCTCCATCTATTTTTATTAGTAAGAAAAAAAGTCGGAAAAGTTACTTGATTATAGCACGTATGTCCATCTGGTAGGAGGAGGGGCAGAGAGGGAGAGAATTGGAAAAGTCTTTGATCTGGTTACATCAAGAATGAAGAGGTGAAAATGTGCACCAGAAAGCCGATTTAGAAATCAGTCAAATTTTGAACAGGGAGCACGGTTAACCACAGCAAGAAATCGTTAGCGTCAGCAGCAGGTTTGCTATTGCTTTCATATTCTCAGATCCAGAGGGGTGCTTTTCTGAAATATATTCTTAACACAAATAGACTGCTGCATTCAGTCTAGGAGCAAACAAGGCAAATTTAAGGACCTGAATCCAAGAGACAATAATGCTAGAAATAATGCTAGATCATCCCATGGTCTATTCTAAATGCTAAACTGTATGAACCTGTGAATTATAAGGGACACTTCCAAAGTAATGCCTCCTGCTTTGCACAACATCAGAGGCAGATGTTGGAGGTATGGTAGTAGAGGTTGAACCTTCCCAACAATATTCTATTACATTTTGTTGTCATGTGACAGATGGCAGCAGAGGGACAGAATGGTTTCTGACATGGAAGTGCATGTGAAGCAAAGGTGCGTGATTGAATTCCTCCATGTGGGGAAAAAAAAAAAAAAAAAAGGCACTCACTGATATTCATCAACACTTCTGAAGGAACATGAAGACCAAACAGTAAATGTGAGCACAGTGAAGTAGTGAGTGGTGTGTTTCAGCAGTGGCAGCAGTGACAGTGGGTCACCTTTGCTGGTGCTGATCATGACAAGAGCAACATGCAGGCTCTTGTTCATCACTGGCAAAAATGCACAGCTAATGGCAGAGACTATACTGGAAAAGAGTGCTCCATAGCTCTGCTCTATCAAACAGTGTTTACTGTGCTCTTCATATGTGCTGTAGCTTCCATGGTAGTAAATAGAAAGCATTACTTTCAGAGTAACCTATGTATTTTATCCCCTTTAATTACTAGGTGTCTACTATAAAGAAGTTGAAAAGTTAACGCTCATCACGAATCAATGATTCGCAGAAAATAATTGAAGTTTCATAATTGGATTATAATCCCAGGGGTAAATGGAAATGCTGAACTGAAAAGCTTAAGTGAGGAAAGCAAGCCTATTCTCCTTTTTTTGTGTGATCACCAGGCAGTAGCAGCCATAAATGCTTCACCGATTGCCTGCATTACACTGAAAACAATAATATGGCTCTGATCTTGCAGTAACAGCTATTTGAACAGACTGCTGGGCTTCCACAAAGCTCACACGAGACTGGGTGTTCATTAGCAGAAAACATTTTTCTGAATAGGACCTGAAGTGTCACATGGCTATTACTATCTTTATTTCACTTGAGGTTGCCACTAGGGCAGCTACTTTTCAAATAACCCAAGAGAATAAGGATCCAGAGCTCTCCACTTTCCCCATGGCTTACAATGGCAACACAGAAAATTCATATCCAAAGAGAAAACCTTTCCAGTTCAGCATCTTCCAAAAATTAAGCTGAAAACATTCCATCTTTCCTGTCTCAGTTTTATAACGGGGCAGACAGAAAACCTCTGACGTAGCTGCAAAAATTCTAAGAAATTCCTTCTCTACTGAACATCTTTTGAAAAAAAATCCAAGATGTTTTAGTTTTTAATATAAAACTAAGAGCGGCGCTTGTCACACAAATAATTCTGGGAAGTTACCAAATACTTGGAATGAAGAACACTGCATGCTACATAGCACAGAGCTCTTGTCTATACTTGTTTGGAGCGGTATGGGGAAGTCTAGCAACTGAATACAATGACATTTTTGTTTTAGTGCTGATAATATTCAATAGCTTTGCCATCAAAGCTGGCCTGCCACTTCCCCTTGTATAGAAATTACAGCCATGCTCTACGATTCCTGCCATTAGCTGGAAGCAGTGCTCAGGTTATTCCTGTTTAAGGAGAGCTGGAGTGTTATTAAGCATAGCTGATATTGTTTCCTTACAGCAAAGCTGTAGGACAATGTACTTCTCAAACAGATCAGAACATCATCTGCGTCATACCTTCTGGATAAAGGTTACAGAAACATTTCTGCTACACAAATGTCAGAACACAAACATCGTCTCCATCATCTCCTGAAAGTCAGTGACTCCTGAAGAGAGTGAACCCCATCCCAGTTTCAGAGCTTCCTGCTTCTTTCTCACGCTTTGTGCATTCACACAGCCATCGGTCTGTCCTCCCGCTGCTGCTATCACTTCTTAAAAGACAACAGCTCTAAAAGACTCACTGAAATTGACACTGCAGAATTGCAGACAACTAATACAAAAAAATGCAACCAAATAAAAAAGACAGAGAGTAAGCTTCAAAAAGAACAAAACATAACTAAAACTTTCCTTCATAAAAGACAAAATAACCCAAAGGACAGCAGGGCAGAAACCTCTGTGACATCACCAGAACATCAAACCAGCCTCCTCCCCGGCAAGCAGAAACCAGGCATCCAAGTAGTACAGAACACCTTGGGAGGGGCTGGAAAATGTAGACTCAAGAGTCTAACAGTAATGAAGGTCCTTCAACAGAGCAACACCCATGTTACAAAACCAGACATTTGACTGACAGACACGCACTGTGCACAGCCTATCTATCCTGAGGATAGTTTCTAGCTATGGGTGTTTTAGGTTCCTAAACACTTACATCAGTGAAAGGAAGAAGGCCAGCCTCACGCATGGCTCATGCCATGGTTGACTGGCTGTACGCATAATATGCTGGAGAAATGGGAAGAGGAGGAAGACAAGGAAAGACCAGAAACACATATTTCAGAACAAATCAGGGGCAGTCATTAAGTGGGTTTGCCTTCTTTCTATCTCCCTTCCTGCACATGAAGCAAAACAAGTGGCTGTTACAATCATACTCTTCACACGAGTACATTGAAGACTCAATATTTACGTTAAGAGCACTCAGTTTTCTGTGTAGTTTTTTGTTGTTTTTTTTTTTCCCAAGGACTTTAATTAAAATTCATCAAAAGCAATGTTTTCAGCAGCAGTGTCTGAAAATGCTGTCTCCTCCCCTATCTTCCATTAAATCGGGTTCATCCAGCTTGAAAGGAGATGAGAAACTCTCCCTGACACTCTGTCACACTCCAGTGAAAAGACGGGCACATTCAAAACAGCAAAGAGTGCAGGTGCTCATTTATTACTTTGCGCAGATTATTTTTCTGCCTTTCTTCCTGACAATGAGAACGTTTACATCCCAGATGGAGCTCTCTGTAAGTGCTGTGGGCATGTGCTGACCTAGAGTTTTTGTTTTCCCTGATGAAAGAGGATAGGTAAGAAAAGGATTGGTTCCCTGCCTGCTGGGGCAACTTTAGTGTTTGTTTTTAAACAATAGAAGACATTTACAGATGACTGTAATGAGGAATGAATATACAAATAATTTTAAAGTCATAATAGGTAGAAGAAAACACACCTGTGCTCATCCATGTCTGTACATACATACACTCTAAGAAGATGTATTACATGTATAATGAGTCTAAAACTGCAAAACAACTCAGACAAAACTCAAGTTCACTTAAATACGCCTTCTGGAGCCAAAGATGAACTCCAAAATGATATTTTACAGCATTAATAAGGTCCATTACTATGAAGATATCTTCAACGAAATAAGCAACAAATCACATCCATGGCATTGTGTTCTTTTTCTGCTTTTGTCATTTTGACTTAGAATACTGACTTGAAATTCATTTTTTTCTTCCCTCTCCCATCTACCTTAATCTTCTTTTAGGAAAGTCTCAGGAACAAAGAACTTGTGAATAATACAGACATCTCCAAAATGACGTATCCATGTATTTCAGTCTGACCTAAATAAGCAAATTAAAATGAAGGAACAAACCCATGCAGAACCCTCACAACTTTGACTCATCCTATTCAGTCCAGCAGGGCACCTCTGCTCTATTTGGTCCAGTGATACCTCTATCCTGGGACTGTTCTGTCCCAACTCTACTTGGAATAAAAAAGAAGATATTTTTGTTGTTGTTGTTTTGGGTATCTTTTTCTTTTCTGCCCTTTAATATAAGTTTTTCTTTGCTTCCCGCAAAGCCTGATCTGCTGAGCAGACTTTCCCAGTTACTGCAGAACCATTCACCTCTCTTATTACCAGGATACTGAACCAAAATATCCAAGATTTAAGCAGGAAGAATGTGATGTCCCTCAGTTCCTATATGAGCTAATACCACTGGGTGAGCACTCTCTCACCTTTTCAGTCTATGCAATGTCACGGAGCAATGGTGCCGAGCACTGCTAATTACAGGAGAGATGTTGATTTGTTTGATTTAGTACTGCAGCCGCAGTATACTCTGCTTTAATATACACAGCGTTGCAGAACCTGGGACATTCTGTTACCTCAACAAAATGACAACTTACAGCATAGCAGCAGAAACAGGCTAATACTCTACTATTACACATCACAGATAGTTCGGCTTTGCCTACAGCAAGGCCAGGACAAGAACATCCATTTACATTGGATAAAAATTCCTAGATTTACTTTTGGTTTTGAACTTGTTAAGAAAATTTGATTTTGGTTAGAATTTATTTTGAGTATAACGCAAAGCAGTATTTTGTAATTATCATTCTAATGTGAGAGGGAAAAGGGAGGAAAGGAAGGAATTATGTTTTCTTTACCTTTTAATTGGAGCTCATATAATACAAACTTTTGTTACTTTCACAAAAGAGGATAAGAATAGCCAGGGATTTCAAACTCAAGCTGATTTAACAGGTGGCAGAACTGGCCATTGTGAACTTGCTATAAAACTTGCACTAACTGGAAATTTTGTACTTGTTGAAGCTGTTAACAAGGGACGCTGTCCTGAAAGGCACCTTGAACCCCGTTTGAAACCTCAACCAGTTCTCTGTGGGGCAAAAGGACTGTACAGAGTTCATTTCAAAAACAGTCCAAGAATTTCCTGGAGAAAAGAAGGCTGCAGGGTGACCTCATTGCAGCCTTTCAATACCTAACTAAAGGGAGCCTACAGAGGGGAGGGGAATCAACTCTTTGAAAGGGTCGGTATGTGTAGGATGAGGGGAAATGGTTTTAAGTTGAGGGAGGGGAGATTTAGGTCGGACATCAGGGGGAAGTTCTTTACCCAGAGAGTGGTGAGGTACTGGAACAGGCTGCCCAGAGAGGTTGTGGATGCCCCGTCCTTGGAGGTGTTCAAGGCCAGGTTGGATGGGGCCCTGGGCAGCCCAGTTTAGCATTTAATGTGGAGGTTGGTGGCCCTGCATGTGGCAGGGGGGTTGGAGATCCATGATCCTTGAGGTCCCTTCCAACCCTGGCCATCCTGTGATTCTGTGAATTAAATGATCTGTGTATTGTCAATTAATAACCTCAGTTACATTATCCTTGGTGCTAGCTGTTAAGCAGAATCCAAACAGCAGTGATTGGAATATTTATTCAGAGGTTCCACGGGGACAACAACAAGGACAGTCAGAAAGGGATGAAAGGCTAACATCTAACACACAATGACTTGTCAAGGAGACAAATAATCATAACTTTGGTGTGAATTTCTCATACCTAGAATGCTATATATACACATGTGAGAAACTGGTTCATCTTCCACAAAAGTCAGCTTGATCCACGCACTTTCTGGTCTTTATGTATGGCTACTTTTTTTCCCTTTGTTGATTTAATTAAGTCCTCTTATAATCTCTGGATCACAAGAAAAGTCCAAATTTGTTGAAGGGCAATGAGATAGTTAACCCAAACAAGAAGAGCAATAGAAATTGAAGATTAGAGAGGGTACGTTACTGGTGCAGGTGGGGAGAAATAGCTTAGGACAAAAAAAATATAGGTAGGTTTAAACTATCAGACATCAGAAGGTTGAAACAGATTTCTTTTAGACCATAAACTTGGCATGAAAAATTCATGAGTGACTCAAGACCGACAGGGATTTTCTTTTCAATACATGCCAGTGTCTTATTGTATGGAATGCACAAGGATGTGATTTTTTTTGTCATATGTTACTGGTTTTTAAGGCAACTTTTCTTGTCAGAAATTTGTGTTGGTTTTGGTGGAGGAGGGGAGGGAAACAAAAGCATGATCTCTTTCCCCAAATTCCCATTCTGTTTTCCAAAAATAACTTTATCTTTTTAAGATATTTTGAATCTGTCTTCTTCAGCACACACATGTAAGAAAAGACAGGCAGAAATAACAAAATGCTCTGAGAGAAGCTGTGAGTTTGTGAAATGAAAAATGTTTCAAATTAGTAAATGTTCCGTTTGTGAGTTTTCCCTTCTCCACTAGGACATACTAAGTAAGAATGTGATGTGTCCACTACACCAGTGGGGGACGAAGCCATCTGTGAATGTTTTCAAGAGAATTTGGAACTCTTCAGGATGAAATAAAATACAGTGCATGACAATACGAGTGACAAGTCATATGAATGCTTGATAAGCATTCATAAGAGAATTCAAAGGACTTCAAAAGAGAATCATTTATATTTTTTTTGTACTGAGACACATGGCATGTTTTTCTGTCTATAATCTGTAATTTTTTATCTTATGGTTGGTTACCTTTCCTCTGAACAAAAACAGTGTTCTGACTGGAAACATTTGGCTGAGATGGATAATATCATTACAAAAGTAGAGACTGTGCACCTCAGAGTAATAAGTGTGAATGACATGGTATTTACTATATTTTTTCATAGCATATTTAAAACCAAATTTTTAGACTAACAAGTTCTGATGATCAATATGATCAGGGATGGGCATTCACCTTCTTTTGATAAAATTCATGAAAGGTTAAGAGTGGCCAAGGTCCATCTGTGGAAGTCTGCTTACTCTGCTTTTATGAGAATCCAGGACAAAAAAATATATTTACATAAAAGAAGAGCATATTCTTAATAAATATTTTCATCAACTCTTTTTCATTGTAACCTTTGACAACACAATTGTATAAAGTTCCAAAAGACAAAAGTGCAACCTAACAGCTCTCTGTTGTAAAAGAGAATTTGATGAGACTTTGCTGAATACATGTTAAACCAGATACTGAGGATCTCAGCCAAACAAAATAAAAACCTTCCAATAGCAATTTTTATTATTATTTACTCAGTTACCATACAGCCTATGATGACTTGTTTTCCTTTAGTTTTATGAACAGTTTGACAGATTACTGTGACAAGGTTACTCTTAAATTGATAGAAGGTTTGATAGTGTCTGAACATTTGTCAGAAATGTCTGCCATCGTGTGTAATGGACTCTGCACTTCAAGCATCAATGGTACACCAGTCTGCAGTTTTCTGTCCTATGTTCTATACACACCACCTAAACACACGCAGCAGAAATACAACAATGCACACAGGATCCACCAAGACAGCTCTGCACTTTATCAAACAATTCTGATGAAACAGTTTCTCTTCCATAGCCACCTGGCAGAAAGCAATTAAACAAAAAAATGTTACACATCACATTGAGGGTGGCTCTCTTGCTGAAATAAACCTGGAAATGGGATATGCTATGACAAATGTACAGAGCCACAAGCATTTCCAGCAGTCCCTATACTTCTGAGAGAGAAATATTGTGTTTTTAGAACATCATTCCTCAGACCTGCCAAATGTCAGACACTGCAAATGACAGTTGTACCGCTGGCAGCACTGTCACATGCTGCAGCAGAGGACATGGATTCAGAAGGGCTCACAAAGCGCTGGCAGCCAGCCCTAGGGGAGCCCAGGCTACATCCTGGGCATAAAAAGGTTTGGTGAACACCTTTCCGAAAAGCTGCTCTCTACAAATCCTGCATTGCAAATAATACTGTGATTCACAGAATGAAATTCAAGTTCTCACCTCATATCTTGTAACAAATTAGATCATTACATCTATGCAGGAAGTCCAGAAACCAGCACCTTCAGCTGTTTTGGGAATACCTTTTCGGCATCTTTCATTTGTGTGATGAGACCCCAGTTAAGGGGGTTAAGTGAAAGCTGTTTAGGAGGCAACCACATCTAAAGACACAAACATATATCCTGTATGTATACATAATTATATGTACAGTAATATAATGTATATTACTATTTTACTACATTACTTACACAACTGCAGGCTGCTGTTGTATGTACTGTATTTTTTTGTTTTTTGTTTTCATTTTTATGAGTTAAGAAAGCAGGGATCTATACTTTTATCCATCTCTACTACATAAGCAACAGCAAAGGTAAAGAAAATACCTTGCCATCTAATACTTTAAGAGTATACAGGTTATCATGACAAATTCTTGTATTTTCACATTTAATTTTTCCTACATTGTCTTTCCCTTTTGCTTTGATAAATACTTCAAAACAACTATCCAGTTTGTCCTTAAATCCATTCAGCCAAAGGATAGAAAATCAGCAAAATAAATGTCAGCATTTTTCTTACAGCACATCTGTTCACACAGGAACTCCATGATAGCAAGACAAAGCTCTCTAATCACAGACCAGATTAAGTTTAGTGAAGCACATTAAAATTTTGCCACAGTGCAGTGCCAAAAGGAAGTTCTCGGATAGTTGATGTGCCTTTCCCATGCACAGACAAGGGGTACGAACGCACTCTCTGAACTGGGTTCAAGTAACCCACAGCTGCCTTGTGCCTCACATCTTGACTGCAGCACCAAATACCACTGCTGTGAGGCACCTGCAGGAATAGTTAGCTCGTTCCTGCTCAGCTGAAAATATTTGTCTGAGCTCGGAAAGGGTCAGATTGCTGTAAGTCATCCAGCAAATTTGCGTTCTGAATATGAGCAGAGCTACAGTCAGTTTATACCTGCTGAGAATCTGGCCCTTAAGCTGGGGTTACCCATGGCTGTCACAAGTGAAAAGTGTCAATGAATACTGTTCGCATAAATGTCAGGAAGGTACATTCACAATTGAACTTGCATCCAATATGAAATATCCCCAGCACACTGCTCCTGTGAGCATTTGAGTTGTAGTGACTTCACAAGGACAAGGTCACAGAGAAGACTCCCAAGGTAACCCTACTCTACTGAAGTTCAGATCTCACTTCAATAAGTCTTCTACTTCCAGCTCTGGTTAGTTGTGTATTCATAAGACACATTTAGGGGAATTCTCTGGCTCTTCTGGTGAGAACCGGGAAGAGCAACAAGACAAAGTATATAACATCCCATTACATTCGTAGTCTTATTCCAAATTATAAAACAACAGCAATTTGGGTTCACGACAGTAGGTAAGCTCCAGGCTGCTCCTTACTTTATCAACATTTGTTGGTTTATATTGAAAATGCTGATTTGCAATGAAAAAAACATCAAGAAGACTGTTGTCTTTTGGAAGAAAACTATTTTACAACAAAAGCACTTTGCTCCTATATCACAGAGGAGGGAGATATTTTTTTTTTTAATGGCTTGATGTTATTCTGACACACACACAAAAAAAGTGTTATTCTAAATTCTACCCAAGATATCGCTGTTTGGAATCGCAAACTGGATTATCTCCCTCCCACTTAATCAATAATAATTAAGACATTGGAAATCAAATCAGGTACTCATGTCTACCTTTATTACTCACTAGTCAGTCAAGTGAGGAGGGTTAACCAGGTGCAGTGTTTTCGGAAACTGTTCTGTTGATGATGCATGAGGAGCACAGAGCTCCTTTCTGTTGCCTCTCCAGTGATAAAACACAATAAAATGGATATTTATCAATAGAATTTGCAAATATGACTCTGCAGATAAACAGAGGGGAAGAAGGTGCTACTTTCTACATCATCAGTTCTCAGTGGAACTGCAGTTAACTAGATGTTGACTTCAAGGCCACCTTCCGTGGGTTTCATACTTGTCAATCTATCAGACCAGCAATGTGTGACACAGCCCTCAAAAGATGTGATAAAGGAGTTGAGGTGGGAACACCCATGTTTTGTCGTTCCTGAGCTTATGATTCACAGATTATTGTAACCATAAAATCTGTCATTAGGG